>NW_004949449.1:11687-40406 GCF_000317375.1 Microtus ochrogaster | reverse complement strand
CAGGAAGTGCAAACATGGAGCATCATAAAATCCACAGAACAGGAAGTCTTCATGAATGCACGGAGTGTGGAAATGCCTTCCAAAAAAGCTGCAGTCGTCTCTAACATCAAAATTTCATAAGCGGTCAAAACTTAATCAGTGTGTTGTATAAGAATTTTTTTGCATAGAAACACCTTGTTTAACTGCAGAGAACATACTGGACAGAAACATTATGGGTGTAATACATGTGGTAAACTCTTCACCCCTACATCCAGCCTCCTTAAACACCAAAGAGTCCACACTGAACTAAACTGTAAGCCAATGGCTCCCCCTTCTTTGGTACGTGAAAAATGGGGCATTGAGCTGAACAGAGAATTCTCAACAGAAGAAGTTCAAATGGCCTAAAGACACTTAAGGTCATGCTCAACCTCCTTAGCGATCAGGGAAATGCAAATCAAGACAACTTTAAGATACCACCTTACACCTGTCAGAATGGCTAAAATCAAAAACACTAATGATAGCCTTTGCTGGAGAGGTTGTGGAGAAAGGGGTACACTCATCCATTGCTGGTTGGAATGCAATCTTGTGCCACCACTTTGGAAAGCAGTGTGGCTGTTTCTCAGGAAATTTGGGATCAACCTACCCCTGGACCCAGCAATACCACTCTTGGGAATATACATACATAAGTGACCCCAAAAACTCTACCAAAGAACTCCTATAATGTTGTTTTATTTTTATTTCTTTAAGACATTGATACATGTTTCTCCTGGCAGCACCAGTCTACTTCAGAGAAGATGGTTAACAAAAAATAAACTCAACATGGCATTTACTCTCTTTATAGCAAATCTAAGCAACTGGGCAAGATACTACCCTCTCCTCAACTGCTGACAGTATACTGTCCAAATTGTACGGGCATAAAACAAGAGAATATAACTGGTGAGCTTTGCCAAGACAAGGTGGGCAGCCCTTCAAAAATCCTGCTTCACAGAGAAGTCTGTCAGATATGCTAGACCTGAAGGCAAGAGTTGGAAGCACTGAGGTTGCAGAGAAACCTTGAGAGACAATGCAGGCAGCTATTTCTGTTAATTCTTAAATTTGGAAGTTCTTTGCTCTGCACTTCCTGTTTACTCAGGTAATTTTATATCCTTCTTGGGTCTCTCATGGACTTGAAGCCTATACAGTTGTTTTATAGTTTTCATTGTTGCCAAACTCAGAAGAAATTCTCACAAAAGATGTGTAAAATGTGTGCAGTTTAGAGACATAAAATGATAGTTTTTGATTGGTAATACAAGTTAGGATAGAAAGTATATTAGGTACAATACTTGGGAGTCACCAATATAGGCTAGATCATGTAGCATTTTCTCTGAATTTATCAAATGCTAATATAGAGTAGATATTGTTAATGTAATTACTGCCTGTGTGTGTATATATATATATGTATATGTATTATACTTACTGTGTATAGTTTTTCTATGTTACTTAAAACCTTCCATTTTTATTAAGACAAAAAGGAGTAAATATTGTGTGATGCTTTGAGTACTGACAAATAAAGCTTGCTTAGAGGCAGCGGTTGGAACTCCTCACTAGTTAAAAATAGAGGTCTGGAGGTCTGTACAGAAAGGAAATGGGAAGTAAGCAGGTGGGGCAGAGACAGGATCTCAACCTTTTTGTTTGAAGGAATGGAAAAGGTAGTATGTCACTGGTGGTGTTCCTTTGCTTCTCTGGTCTTTCTTGTTTTTACTGTGATATCTGAGTTGTGGTTTTATTGATAAGATTAATTAGGTTTATGCTCTAATTAGGTGTCTACTGCCTGCTAGTAGATACAGAAGGCTGAGGTTGAAGCTAAAAACAAGGTAAAGCTTCCACAAGTACTGTGTATCAAAACATGGCTAATACAGAATGGCATCCATGGTTCCATGCCTTTGGGTTGAGCCACAAGGTTGCTGTGGCATGGGAGATGAAAGAAGTGGGAAAGAGTTGATCTACAGAGTGATGTTCCTTCAAGAGGGTATAAACTGATATTCCCAGAACCAAGAGGAAATAAGCAATTCTGAATTTGTGTAGGTACAGAAAAAGTGATTGGGATTGCAGGCAAGTCAAGGAGTGGGGACCTTTATAGCAGACACACTGCTTAAATGGCATTAATCTGCTTAGGTAGCTTACTAGATGTGGGTGACAGGATGACCAATGAGAGAAGGAAGAATAGGGCAGCTGTGCACCCGCTTCATATTCTCCTGTGACATAAACAAGAAAGGACACAGTGGGATATGTAGCTCATATTCAGTATATGGAAAACTGAGATCAGACCATTTCTTTAAGGACACTGTTTTTCTCATCATCAAGCTTGGACAGTGTGACCTTTCAAGATGTGGCCATGGACTTTTCCTGGGAGGAATAGATGCTTCTGGATGAGCACAGAGACTCCTATACCATAATGTGATGCTGGATATCTATGCCTTGCAGCCAGACTGGGTCAGTTCCTTGTACTTCTCCTGCCACCTAAGCTTAACATTCCTGTTTTCCCAGGAGCTACTAGGCTTCTCATTGTCATCTATAGATCCTACTTGCTTCTTGGTTTTCTTGCGTAGGTGCTTGTAGAAGTAAGCCACAAAACAATCCCCCACCAGTTTGGTATTTTGATTAATAAAAGGGTTACTTATTTAAAGGGAAAACTTACAGATCACTGTCCTAGACAACAGCCCTCTGCATGACCAGGAATGGAGGAAAATACAACAAGAATGAACAACTATTGACCTATAATAATTAATACCTGTATAACTTAAAGACTAAAACTTCATGTCAGAATATTAAATAACCTGTAAACAAATGTGCAACAAATGTGGACAATGACCTCAAAATGTAAACAATATATAAGTATCTTGATCAGAGGTAGGAGTAATATATAATTCAATATGAAAATATATCCTAAAAGTTGTATCAATATACAAAATGTCCTAAACAGTGATAATAACATACATATATACAATCTGACAAAATAACTTTGTATAGGTATACAAATAATGTAAACAAAAGTAACAAATATAATTTGAACTTGTATCAATATACAAAATCTATATCAATGTAAATTATCTATGACTAATAAATAGCTCACAAGTATTCACTCTATTACTATCCCCCCTTTTTTAGCAAACGGAATTTTCTCCCCAACCCTCTATCTAATGTAAATAATAATTAAAAACCCCTAAACAGTAGTCCCAAGCCTATGAACAAACTTTTTTGGGGTGGGGGCATTATCTTCTAGAATTGCTTCCCACTGTCATGTGGGTGATGTTCTCTTAATGGGGTCCTACAAAATTAAAGTGAAGGTTAAGTTTCAAAATTACTATCTAGTATAGTTGCAAACAATTTCTGAGCAGTCGATAGATAGTTTCTTTCAAAGTTCTTATTTATTCAAAGAATGTCATGAGAAGGCGCACCATTTCAGCAGCTGGTACCCAAAAGAAGAAGCAGTCTTATAGTACTGCTGTGTGCATCATGATGTCATCTCAACTAGATAGAGTTCTTTCTGTGGGGTCCCATAATTCTTCCTGGAAACTTGAAAGGCAAAGGATCTGCAGGAAAATCTATTGTTCATCATGAAAAACTTAAACATCATTCATATAAATGTACATTCAATGAAGAATATGATTAGACAAAAAAAGGCATGGAGAAAGTAAAACTTTTCCTAAAGTCTTTCTTCTGTCCTATACCAGATGGCTTCAGATATGAGACAGAAACTCTGAATGTTTCTTTTAACAACATGCGTGGAATTAGAGAAGTACAGAGCCATTGTCCAACTACAAAACCAGCTGAATATATTAATATATGTATATGTGTGTGTGTATAAATGCAAGTATAACCCATACCTGGATTCATAAACCATATTCTGTTTTCTAGATGCTCCTTAGTGGATAGTTATTTTTTCTTCTGTCAGCATTCAAACATCCAGGGTTTCTTTAATTTTTGATGATGTGTATTTTCCTGCAAAGATAAGAGCAGAATCCTGCCCCAACACTATACGACTTTCTTCACCACCTGTATGGTTGTCACCATACAGCTGTCATTTTTCTTTTTCAAGAGGTTTCTTTTCTTCAAAGCAAATCTTTATTAATTTTGATGGTATCCATAATTTTTCTTCTCTTGTGGAAACAAGAACAAAACCCCTTCCCCCAATGGAGAACATCTCCTGGTTTCCATTGTTAGGTCAACACATCCTTGAAATATACTGGTCAATTTAATTCAGAAGGTTTTTTTTTTTTTTGCATTATCCAATCCCTCTCTGATTCTGTTGTTCCTTTCTCATTAGTGTTAAGAAAATTCAAGGTTAATAAAGCATTATACAATTTATTTCTGGGGGTATCTTTAGTCACTTTTTGTTTGTTCAGCATATCCTTTATAGTGTGATTTGACCTATCCTTTTCTTGTAAAGGTATAGTGAAGAAACAATCCTTTAAATCAATAACTATGAGAGGCTATCCCTTTGGTAACAGAGAAGGCAGAGGAATTCCAGATTGTAGAGGGCCCATAGGTTGAAAAACCTTGTTGATAGCCTTTAGATCCGTCACCATTCTCCATTCTCCATATTTCCTTTTAATGACAAATACAGGAGAATTCCAAGGGCTGGTAGATTCTTCTATATGTCAGGCATCTAGTTTCTCTTGTACCAGCTGTTCTAAAGCCTATAATGTTTCCTCAGCTAGAGGCTACTGCTTAACCCATATTGGTTTCTCAGTTAACCATTTTATAGGTAGGGTTGTTGGTACCTCTGAAGGTTTATTAATTGCTTTGTGTTCTTGTAGCCCAAATGGCTTGTGTCTGTCATCTAAAATATATTATAATATTTTCCTCAGAAACATATGTTTTGGGGCTGCAGGAATGTTAATCTGGTTATTCCATTGCTGCAATAGGTCACGACCCCCCAAATTCACTAAAATATTGGCTATATATGGCCTTAGTCTTCCTATTTGCCCTTCAGGCCCTATGCATTCAACCCATCTCATTCTTTGCTTTACTTGAGATAGGGTTCCAGTTCTCAGGAATTGGACATCTATATCTTGAAGAGGCCAAATCAGATGCCAAGATTCTGGAGTAACAATATTTACATCCACACCTGTGTCTAATAAACCTTCAATATAAATGCCATTTATATAGACTCTTAGCTTTGGTCTTTGATCATTTATAGAAGTCTGCCAAAATATATGTTTCCTCTGTGCTACTGGATTTTTTTGACTCATCCTCCACATTTAACCCATCATTCAGACCAGTATTGCTTTTTAGAGCAGACATTGTATTTTTAATTTTCTTGGTGAGACATGTTTTCCACTGTAACTGGGAATGACTGGACCACATTCATCATGGGGGCCTGTGAGAGGTCCCCCATGGCATTTCCCAATGGTATCAGATTGCCTTATCTATCTTTCATTGACTTACATTCATTTGTCCAATGTCGGCCTTTGCCACACCTCCTACATACACCTGAAGGCTGAGTCCTCCTATTCTGCCATTCCTAGAGGAGGTATTATTTCTAGAAATATGTTGTCTACAATCCCTTCTCATATGTCCCATTGTACCACAATTAAAGCATTTGGTATTCTGATGACTTCTCCTACCATTGGAAATTGTTTTTCCTACCCACACTTCAATACCATAGTCAAGTGTCTCGACATTCATTGTATGCAAGACCCATTCACCCATGGGTGGTGATCTGATCTTTAAAGGCCCAAGAATCCATTTGCACTCAATGTTGGCATTCTCATAAGCCAAAGACTCATTTATTATACATCTAGCTACTGGGTCAGTCACCCCTATTTGTACAGCCCTAGTTAGTCTTTGCAAAAAGTCACTAAAAGGTTCTCTCTCACTCTGTTTAACCCTGAGATATGATTAAACCCTCTTTTCTAATTCCTGAATCCTGTCCCAAGCCTTTAAAGCTGCTGTGCTACATAGAGACAAGGTGTGGTCATCATAAAGAGCTTGATCCTGAGGATCAGAGTAAAGACCTTTGCCTAGAATTTGATCTAAGAAAATATCAAGTCTATTTGCTTTTTCTTGTTGCTCTAAAATTCTCCCTTCCTCTTTAAAAAAGCACCTCCAAAGTAATTACTGTCCACTTTCTAGGACTGCTGAGATTTACTGAGCCCAATCTTGAGGTGTTGCTTTGTTATTGAAATTACAGGTTTTGACCATCTCCCTAACAAAGGACGAATGTAGTCTGGAAGCTACAATTGCTTGTTTAATTTCCTTTAGATCAGTCATACATATGGGCTCCCATGTATACTCTTTGACAACCTTAGGGTACTTGGGGCCAGATACTTTTTCTGTTGTTATTACTAGAAAGGCAGGCATAACTCTGGGGAAGCTATCCCGGAGATTTTCACATACTGACAAGGTTAAATTTTGCCTTTGTACCTTTTGTTCCTGGTCATCAAATTCTATAATTTCCTCAATTTTTTTTCAAATCTGTTTACCATTGCCTTTTGCAATGTCTGGATTTCCTATCCAGTGTTCTGCTCTAATGCCCTCATTGAGGATTCCAAGGTATGAAGTCTTCCCAGTAGAGATAATGTCTCATCCTTGAACATAATCTTTATAGCATACATATTAACTTCCTGTAGAGACATTCTATCAGTCAATCTGTCATACCCCTTTGATAGAGTCCTATCAATACATTCAACAGTGTGAATTCTCTCAAATAATGTTTCAGCACTCACTGTCATTGATTGGCTTTTATGTGCTAAATTATCTGTTTCCTTCTCCAGAGTGCTGAATCTTCCTTTAAATGAAGTCATATTCTTATTCAGATTTCTGATAAATGGTTTCAGTCTGTAAAGACTGCACCATTTCTAAAACTGCTTCATTCTTATCCCTGCTCTCAAATAATTTTTTTAAGAAAAAAATATTGAGGACAAAATTAATGCCCAGAATTAAGGTTAATGATGTAGAAGGGACATCATATGAGTCTTGTAAAACTTCACACATGCTATAAGTAAAGAGGCTATTGAAACCTTGGATGGTTAGGTTGTCTAACATATTGCCCTTTTAAATGGGCAACTTGTGATCTATATTTAAGATATTAAATCCTACCTGTGGTTTAATTAGCTGGATTAGGTGCAATAACCATAACCTGTCTGTAGGTGTCACAGGCCACCTACAAAACTAACCCAGCTGGGCCCAGCAATGCAGTTGGAGTCACGTGACTGGTATGAATCTGATTTTAGTGTAAAATGCTAAAAGATATGCTTAGATCAAAAAGTAGTTATTAATAGAAATCACAAACTGTGTGTACCACGGTGGGCCCTGATCAGTCAACAGCTGCAGTAGCACAGTGTTAACAAGATAACAGCAGGCACCTAGGAAAGCCCATATCCCATCTGAATTTTCATGCAGTGTATACTGGTGGGAGGACTGGTAGCTGCTCTGAAGTGAGTAATGAGATAATATAAAAAACTGCAGTCAATCTGCAGCAAGAAAAGCCACTGCTTCGTGAGAATTCTATATCCAAATGAGCTGCTGGCTTCACGCACAGGCTGCAGCCGGCTGAGGGAGGGCCTACCAGGCGCACTCAGAGCTGGCAGCAGGTAGTAGAGCAAGGTGTTCTAAAACCAAACTTTGTTGGGCACAAGATGAAGAAATAAGTCACAAAACAATCCCACACCACTTTGGAATTATGATTAATAAAAGGGTTATTTACTTAAGGGGATAACTTATAGATCACTGTCCTAGACAACAGCCCTCTGAGCAAACAGGAACAGAGTCAAGCAGCCATAAGTGGGAGCCAGAAGCAAGAGAGTGAGAGCAGGGCTACTTCTGCTCTTTAAAGCAAAAGAGACCATGCCCAAGTGGGCTGGTATCTTAAAGGCTATTGGCTGAAGGAGCAGAAGGAGTTCCCGCAGCAATCAACAAACAGGGTGAGTTGGGAATTTGTAAGTGGCTGGTCTATTAGACCCAGATGAGGTGAAATTAAAGTCTCTACAGCCTCTGAGCAAGAGTGAGAGGAGATACAAGAGGGGGAGGGAACAGGAAGGAGAATTGTGGGGTTTAGGGCAGGACTCGAGGCCAAAGTAATTTGGGGGTTTTCTAGAAACAGTATGTGGAAAAACCTGGACTCATGCAGGCCCAAGGAGAGAGAGAGAGAGAGAGAGAGAGAGAGAGAGAGAGAGAGAGAGAGAGAGAGGATAGTCTCAGGAGGTCTAAAAGGCAGTGGGTGGAATATACCACGATTGGCTGGGACAAGGTGATCTTGAGAGCCACCTGAGTGAATTCAGCTGTGGCTTCCAGGGCTCTTAAGCATGATTGCCATCCACAGACAGTGAGGTTCAACTGTTTGGATAAAAATGTTACAGCTTGATTTGATCTAATCCAACCAATTGCATTAGAATTCCCATGGTCCCTCCTGACCTTTCATCTGTATAGAAGTAGTAAGGCTTTTGGGGGTCCGGAAGAGCAAGACCGGGGGCTGTTAGAAGGGCATTTTACAGTAGAGAGAAGTGGTGGCAGACGATGGCCCGGTGGGTAAGAGGCCCCATGGGGGTTTCTCTGGCTGCCTGGTACAGAGGCTTGGCTATAATTGCAAAGTTAGGAATCCAAAAGCTGAAGAACCCTAGCAGGACCAAAAGTGAGAGGATCTGAGCCCCTGTGGTGGGGGCTGTAAATATCACAAGGCCTGGACCCTGTCAGAGGTGAAGGTCTTAGACCCCGGGCAAAGTGATCACACAAATATATCCCTGTAGGAGAGCACAGCTGAGCCTTCGTTGGTTAGACTCGATATCCCAGGGATCCAAGGAAGTTCAGGAGAGCAGAGGTGGCCTTTTGGGACAGAGACAATGTAGGACTGCAGAGAAGGAGATCATTAATGTACTGGAGGAGTGTCTAGGACCTGGGTCAAAAGTTGACATCTTGAGCCAGAGCTTGGCCAAAGAAATGGGGGCTGTCCTGAAAACCCTGAGGGAGAACAGTCCATGTAAGTTCTCTGGAGTACCAGGAGTCAAATTCTTACCAGGTGAAGGCAAAGAGGAAGTGTGAGTCGGGCTGTAAAGGTACAGTAAAGAAGGCATCTTTTAGGTCCAGAACAGTAAGTAGGAGGTGGTAGGAGAGACATTAGACAGAAGATTATATGGGTTGTTAACCGGTGGGTGAACTGGAATATCTGCCTCATTTATGAGGCAGAGGTCTTGAACCAATCAGTAAGCACCAGAGGGCATACACAAGGGAAGGATTAGAGTGTTGCAGGGTGAGTCTATAGGAATCAGAAGTACTTAAGAGATGAGATGGGTTATAATAGGCTTAAGGCCTTGGTGGTGGTTTCAGAAATAGGAAACTGGGGTCTGCAAGGGAATGACAAAGGGTCTTTAAGGTAAACTGGAGCTGACTAGGGTGAGCAGCAGCCACAAGAGTAGAAGTGTCCCATACTTGGGGATCTACTGGATCAGGGAGAGTAGGGACAGAACAGTCTGGGATAGGAACCTGTGAGGCTGTTAAAGTGAGAAGAAAGTGTGACTCAGGAGAGGGTATTGGGCCAAAATGAGTGTGGCCCCGAAGCTGCTGAGAATTTCTCAACCAACTAGACTGCAGGGCAAGTCTATGACTAGGAAAGAATGAGAGAAGAATCACCCTGTAAGAATGCAGGGCAGTGGCAGAGCTTTAAGTGGGAAGGAGGCGGTCCCATCTACCCCCATGACTGAAATTGGTGAGGGGAACATAGAGCCCAAGTGAGATGTTAAAATAAGTAGGTAGCTCCCATGACCAAAAAGAAAAGCAATGGAATTACCCACTACCTGCAATGTTAACCTAGGCTTGGAGAGGGCTATGGGAGTCACCAACTCTGGGTTGTGTTAATCCTCCACAAGGCCGAGAAGCTCAAAGACTGGCACAGTCTCATTTGCCATTGTTTGTTAGGCTGGACCTCCATGGCATGGCATAGAGGACAAGTCTGCATGAGGGCATGGAGATAGAGTCAATGTTGAATCTCATAACCATGATAATATGTGGATAGGAGAGGTAATTTTTAGAGACTTGATGAAAAACCAAAACATCAGAATTTATTTGTGGTAAACAAGGTCACTTAAAAAGGGGTATAGGCAGTGTATTCCTAGAAAAAATGTATTATCTAGGAATAATCCAAACAGAAGGCCCTCCCATCTGGAGTATGCCGAACATGCAGCAAAAGCCAATATTGGACCAATGCATGCAGATCAACAAGGGACAGACATGGTAGCCCTCTGCTATTGGGAAATGTCTTATTGGGACCTCTCACAGACCCATGTCAAATTTGATTCAGTTATTCCCTGTTACTATAGAGAAAACTTCTCCCCAAAGCAATTGCAAGATGTGATGCTTATTATAAAAACAAACAAATGTATTGCTCTGGATGATAGAAAAACATCAAAAGATAAAACAAAAATTTCAGGAGAAACCATAAAGCAAATATTTTAAGCAAACTTCTATAATTGACCAAAGATCAAAAGTAAAATGCAAGTAACTGACATTATAATAGAGGGTCTTATACACACAGGGGAAGATGTAACAAAAATTGCACCAGAATCTTGGCATCCAAATTGGCCTCTTCAGTATGTAAATATTGAGCTTTTAGAGACTGGAACTGTATCTCTGGTAAAGCAAGCATGAGATGGGATAAATGTATAGAGACTGAAGGACAGAGGCAAATTTAATGTAAAATGTGGTTAATATATCAATGACTTAATGGGAACATGATTTGTTACAGCAATGGAATGCACAGATTAACATACCTCCAAAATCAGAAACAAACCATAAACTAACATATATTTCTGGGGAAAATATTAAAAGGTATTATAAAAAAAGTAACAAAATATTTAGGTTGTACAAAACAGGGCACAATAGCTGCTGATCTTTCAAAGGTACCAACAGCTCTACCTTTAAAATGGTTAACTGACAAATCTGCCTGGGTGGAACAATGCCCTTTGACATCAGGAAATTCACAGGCCTTTGAACAGATGGTACAGGAGCAAGTAATTGCTCAACATGTGGAAAAACCAACCAATCCTTGGAATTCTCCTGTATTTGTTCTTAAAAAGAAATCTGGAAAATGGAGAATGACAACAGACCTAAGAGCCATTACTAAAGTGATTCACCAATGGGCATTTTACAGCTTGGAATTCCCCTGTGTTCTCTATTACACGAAGAATGGTGGTCCATTATAATTATGGATTTAAAATACTGGTCTTATTTTTGCTATATTTTACAAGAAAATGATAGAGGAATATTTGCCTTAACAGAGCCTACTTAGAATAATTCTCAGCCTCTTCCTCCTGAGTGCTGGGATTAAAGACATGTGCCACTACCACCTGGCAGACTTCTCTGTTTTTGTTGCCCTGGGAAATGCATGCCTGGTATCCTTGCTATGGCCACAGAATTGTTAATTATGTCTGTGCAGGTATATAACTGCAAACCTTAGAAACCTGGTGGGATTGAAGACCATACAGAGAACATCGAGAGAGCACAGGGGAGAACACTGGGAGAATAAATGGGCCCTGATGAGAAGACGAGAATAAGCTGATTGTTTGCCCTCAGAACCCATTTTAGTCAGTTTTCTCATGATGTACTGTTCCTTCTGATTCTCAGAGGTTTAAGGGGATGGCACCGCAATAAACTTCAGTGTAAAATAACCATCGTTCCTGCATGATCCTAAAGATTTCTCCATTAGAATATAAGTGCTTGATTGTTGTGTTGTGAGGCACTTTTCTCTGGCATCATTAGTCAATCTGTTAAGGGACAATTAGATCCCTCGAGTTTGGACTGTTTCAAATGAAGCTGCTATACACATTTACCTCTTAGTGTCTCCGGTGGGTTAACATCCAGGCATCAAAGGCCTGGGTGTCTCATTTTACCTGTGAGGATTTCCCTTAGAGACATGACTGATAGCACAGGAAGGCCGGCCGTGAGAAAACATAGTACTTACATGTTCCCATAGCAGGGCCTACGCCATGCCACACAGCCTCATGAGATGCAGGTGTTGATCAGGAGCCTTCATCCTTCGATTGGGATTCCACAGGCAGAGCAAACAGTTCTAGGATTTCCTGCTCTGAATAATCCCAACAGGTTTCAGATTATAGCCATGCCTGGTCCTGAGGTGTTGGTTTGGAAAAACACTGGCTTGGGTGCTAAAAGGAGAAGCCAGTCTGTGCACACGGGAGTCGCTGGTTTGCACACAAGGGCTGTGTTCCTGGAGAGGTCCTGTGGTCTTTCTAAGACAGACCAGCCTTCCTTAGGAAGCATTTAAGCAGTCACATATGGAAACTGATGCACACGGCCCTCTGGTCAAAGGTTACGTGCATGTTTATCTTACACACTGACAATCTGTGTCCTGTCCAATATGACTCAGTCCCTCACATGCTCACCAACATTGCACCGCTCAATTGCTCTTCTCAATATTTGCCGCTCTCATTAGTTGTGCTATTATTTTGTTTCTCCCTAATCACTAGTGTTGTTCATGATGCATGGTTGTACCTCTTGCCATTCCTCTCCTTTTTGTTGTCTGGATGTTTTGTGTTGAGTGTATGAGAGAGAGCATACATGCACATGCCACAGTGTGCATATGGGGGTCAAAGGACAATCTTGGGTGTCACTCTTCACCTACCTTTTTATTTTTATTTTTTATTTATTTTCTTGATTTTCGAGACAGGGTTTCTCCGTAGCTTTTTGTTTCCTGTCCTGGAACTAGCTCTTATAGACCAGGCTGGCCTCGAACTCAGAGAGATACGCCTGTCTCTGCCTCCCGAGTGCTGGGATTAAAGGTGTGCAGCACCACCGCCCGGCTCACCTTCCTTTTCTAAGACAGATCTCTGTGGCTGTCTGAACTACAGAGAGACTTCTGGGTTTTCCCCTATCTCCTCTAATCTCTTGACAGAACACTGGAATTATGGACGTATGCTGCCAAGTTTGGCTTTAGATGGGTTCTGGGATTCGAACTCATGTCCCCAGTAAAGCACAGAAGCACTCTACCCATTGAACCTTCTTCCCAGCCTTCTCTCTTCTCCTTAGTTGCACATCTACTCAAATTGTTTTCCCCATTAAAGATTTTTGTTTATATCAATTACGTTTCCTTTTTGTTTTTCAGGCAGGGATTTTTTTTTTTTTTGCAACCCTGGCTGTCCTGGACCTTGCTATATAGACCAGGCTATGACAACTGATGGCCTTTCTTGCAGACCAGGAGAGTCTCCCAAGTCATCTTCTGAGTCAATGCACTGTTGTGGACTGACCTATAAGGAGCCAGCTGGCCTGTGATAAACCCAGAGGGAATATATGAGATGAGTAGCTGTACATCACATTTCTATCCCGGCAGTCTGGGATGAAGCCTGTGGCTGCTTCCATGCTCTTTGTCCTCAGACAACTCCTGTCTTACAGACTCACAAAACTGCAGCGAGCCTTGCGTGGTGAGGGCCAGTGCTTTGAATCCCAGCACTTGGGAGGCAGAGATGGGTGGATGTCTGTGAGTTTGCGGCCAGCCTAGTCTACATAGCAACAGAAAAGGCTGCAATGGCTTTCCCTTAATACCTAGTCAGTCAGTGGCAGTCGCTCTGCTCTGAGTGTCTACCCAACTCCTTTCTCTGTCTCCTAGATCTGAAGACATCACATGGCGCCTGCACTACACACAGACATGGTACCCAGAGCAGAGCTGCAGGTATTTATTGAACCAGCTTCACAGACTGAGCAAGGAGGGTGCAGGTGTCCAGATTCCAACTACAGGACGGAAAGTGGACAGGGCAGCAATGTGCCTCTCACATCAATCATCATGTTCCAAACAAGTTAAGTTTGGAAAGCAATCCCTTAGATTTGTTTATAGTATTCTCTACATTCTGGACTGAAGATGATGGCTTCCTGGAAATCAAAGGACAGAAAGATGCAGAAGTGGTTAAGCCAAGGAGCAGAACTCAGAAGAGCTCCCTAGTCTGCTCCTTCTGCACAGGGAAGAAAATTCCCTGCAGTGATTCAGGGCTCCAGCAGCAGACTGTGATCCAGGGAGCTGCAGCTCATCCACGGCTGTCAGGAAGAGTCTGAAAAGCCACCCTAGCCAGGCAGGGATGAAGGGAGAAGTTCCCTAAGGCATGATGGGGGCTAGGTCTGGAGAGAGGACAAGATGGCTGAGTTCCAGCTTTGATGATGTCTCATAGCTGAGGACATCCGTCAGCACATTGGCTGTATGGTGGGGTTAGAAATACGTCCCTGTGTGGATGTGCTGGAAGACATTCCTTCTTGGAGAGTGCTGTTGTTTTTTCAGGACCTGACACCCAAACTAAAAGTACTTTGGAAACAGAGATGCAATATACTAAACATGCATCTCTGTAATCCAGCTATGCTTAAATAAGAGACTAAGGGAGACCAGGAGTGGCTGGGGTGAGTAGCCACAAGCACTCTCTGGTGGGAATGGTGGTGGCATCTAAGCTACTGAGGGAGGTTCTGGCTGTGGCTCTGAGGAAGCCAGTGGAAGGAGGGCTCCATCTGAGACAGGAGAGCAGACTTAGAGTTAAGGGAGGCTCCAGATAAGGTGACCCTGGCCAGTAGACAGAAGCTTCAGGCACCTTAGAGGAGAGCTGAGGGTGTCCTCCCTGTGCAGAATCCAGACCAAGGACTCTCCTGTGTCCCTGGCTTCCCTACTGTGGTGAGAACCCAGTGATCACCCATCATTGGGGAGCGCTCTGCAGGACCTTGCATAGACAGACTGGATGTGGACCAGCATGCTGCATGGACACGTGCTAGGGTGGGCAGGGATTCAGTGCTCTGGTGTTCATTCTCTGACACACGTGACTATTGCCTGCATCATTTCTACACAGCATCTACCACATGGTGCATGGGGGCATCTGGGTAGGGAGAGAGTTACCAGAAGTTTGGCATCCAGGATTTTGCCTTCCACTCCTCCATCATTGAAGCATTCCAGGAGTTTCCCCATAGCCTTCCTTTCCCTGTTAGTAGAGCCATACTTGGTAAGGACAGCATTCAATATTGCTTTGTTTCCAGAGGAGACTGCTGCATGGACTTCAAAGGGAGGAAGGTATGCTTCTGCTGCAAATACAGACGAACATCATTAAAGGAGCCCCAGGCTGACAAATGGGAGATTCAGGGTTTCTTGCCACTTCTACAAATGTCCTAAGTGATCTTCCCCACAGTCCTGCCCTCCCAAAGGCTGCTGCCTCCCAGATACAGCACTCAGTTTCCATAGACACACACTCCCAGCAGAAGGGGCGTGTATGAGAGTAGCAACCTGCATATCTGACATTCACATAAATCTCACACATGACTCAATTCAGCTGTACATGAAACTAAGGGTCCATCATCACCACCTCACATCTGTCTCCCCATCCAGTCCATTCCACCGGTCACAATCCTGAACAGAAAGCTTCAAAGGTCTTCTGCAGCACTCCTGGCTACTAACCTCCCAGGGATTCCCTAGATCTGCAAACAGATCAATAAGGTCGGGAGATGGAGTGGGCAAGGGTCATCTGTTCCCATTCTCACTTGTCTGAAAGCCCAGCTCCCCGGTCACCTGCAAGGCCAGCAGAAACAGCATCCCCTTCATGATGTAGAGTGCTAAATGCTCTTCTCGGAACAGATCCTGCTACCTTATAAAATGCTGTGTCCATGAGCCCAATCCCGCCCACCCCCATCCCAACAAAACCCCAAACCTGCCTCCCAAGAATTCTAAATGCCTTAGGGTAAGAACCTGGCACCTATGAATCCGATTCCCACTTGCATGGGGGAGTGAGCTTAGGAGCTCTTCCCACTCAGAAGAACCAATGGCTGGAGACATCCTGTGTGCTCACTTTATGTACAGAAGTGGCTGTACCTTTGGCAGAAGATGGTTAGAGCTGACCTTTGTAGTCAGTCACATGCTGAGCCAAATACTCTTGTCCTGGTTCAATCTCACCTCTGCTTCCTCTTCTGGCTCCAAGCATGTCCTCCTCAAGTTTGGAGGTGGAAACCACAGGGGTCAAGGATGATTTCTGTCCCTGTAAGCAGCCAACTGCCCAGAACACTGCATCTGCCTGAGTTCAAGATCTGAGCAGAAGTGTATCTAAGGGGAAATACTGGGGACACCTTGGACATCTTAGGTGCTGCAACCTTTGGGCAAGACCTCTGAGGACATGGGGGCACCATCTGGGACTTTCAGTTATTCCCAGCCAGGATAGTCTGAGTGTTTTTGGTCATGTGTGGATTTTCAGGGGCCTGTGATGTTTTTGTTCTACCAGCTGCATCATGCTGCAAATTCCCCTTCTCCACCATGGTACCTCATCTCTGTCATCCTGCTCTTGTCTGTCTCACGTCCACCAGTAAGCAGGCCTCAAAGAGGTCTAATCAGTAGAGTCAATGCGGTTACAGCAGCTCGCAGTAGAGGGAGGGATTCATCCCTGTACCATGCATTCTCCGTTGTCCACAGCCCCACAGGCCACTGTGGACTGGCCGTGTATAAACTAGAGCGCTCCACTGTCCCCAGGCAGTGCTGTGTGTGTGGACTCTCTCAAGTTCAATTCAACCTACTACCCTCAGAATGACGTTTGTGGCAGAAATGACACTGTTAGCTGGGCATTGTGTTATTCATTCCTGGAGGCAGGAGGCTTACTGTGTGTGATTTCAGGATGACTGATGGTCATCCTGACTGGGTTTAGAAATACCATAGAAACAAAGCTCTGTGTGTGGGAGTGTTTAGGCTAGGTTAATTATGTCTGACTTTATGTGGGCAGCGTGGTCTAGGGTCATGGATGGAGTGGAAAGGAGAAAGCAAGCTGGGCCTTCACATCTCTCTACTTCCTGACTGTGGATGTGATCAACCATGTCGAGTTCCTGCACCAAGCCTACTACACCATGCCTGCCCCGCCTTCATGGACTGTTTCCCTGCAAACTGTAAGCAGAAAGCTGCTTCTTATTCTGGGTTTTGTCACCGTCTCACTAACACAGTAGTAGAGTGTTTCTTAGCACATAAAAGCCCTGAGGTTAATCCACTGCCTCCCACACACACAAAAATGGAGTGACTAAGGAGATGGATCAGTGGACAAGCGCTCATTATGCAAGCCTAAGGATGTGAGTTCAGATCCCCAGGACACTGTAAAGAGCTGAGTGTGGTGGCTCCACCAATGCCATGGGAGCTCCAGGTTCAATAACAGACCTCGTCTCAAACAGTAGGGTGGGAGGCAGTTGAGATAGCTCCGTGATTAAAGTGCTTGCTGCTAAGCCTGCTGACCTGGGTTCAAATCCCAGAACTCATATGGTAAGAGAAGAGAACTAACTTCTGCAAATTGCCCTCTGACATTTACACACACACACACACACACACACACACACAAAACCTGTGCTCATATACATAAACATGCACAGAAGCACACAAACACACAGAAGAACATGAACGCACACATGTGAATACTGTCTTTGAAAACTATCACAAGGGAGCCTAAACAAGCCCCTAATGGCCAATATCCAACAATTTGAACCACAAACTAAGTAACACCCTACTGGGTTATAATAGAATTGTAAAGAAACATGAGTCCATGCTGGCATGAATGGTTGGATGAGCAGATAAATAGAATGAAAGACAGTGTTCTTCCAGAAGAAATCATGACTATTTCTAGATGTTCCTGTCCTCTGGGCAGGGGAATTACTTCCTTCAGTCTTTCAGTGTGAGCATGTGTTTCCAAAGACAGAAGCAAGATGGCCTGGGCACGGCTCAGTCAGAAAAGTGCTTGCTGTGTAAGCATGAATACTTGAATTTCAATCCCCAGAACCCAATAGGAAAGCCAGACACAATAGCACACCTTGTGTCCCAGCCCTAGGGAGTCCACCCCTGAAGGTCACTGGCCAGCCAATCTTTTCAAATTAGCAAACTTTAGGTTCAGTAAGAGACTCTGTCTCAAAGACTATAAGGTGGACATCTTAAAAAGACGATGTACCCACATGGCGGCTGTCAATCATCTCTCAGTCCAGTTCAGAGGATCCAACAACGTCTTCTGACCTCTGCAGGCACTGCACACAGATCATACAACATTCATGCAAGAAAAATCCCCAGACACATAATCAAAAATAAACAAAATCTTACTAAAAAGCCAAAATATGTATGTGTGTATATGTAAACACACATACACACACACATACACACTGATACATTGGAGAACAACTGAAGGTACCAGTCTGTCTCTGGCTGCCATGTGCATACACATATGTATGCCTGCTGTGTGCTTTAGTTAAGATAACTATTGCTCAGGTGGTCATGGGATGCAGGCCTTTAATCCAGCAATTTAATTCAGGTGGAGTCAGGCAGATCTCTGTGAGTTCAAGGCCATCTTGGTCTACAAAGTGAGTTCCAGGATAGAGTTGGTGCGTAGAGAAATCCTAGCTTGAAAAACAAACAAACAAATAAATAAATAAAAAGATTACTATCACTGTGATAAAACACCACGACAAAACCCTAACCAGGGAAAATAGGGTTTATTTGTCTTATTCTTTCAGAACCATTCAGCATCAAAGTGAGGACATTCCAGCAAGGCAGGGACCTGGAGGCAGAAACTGATAAAGAGGCCCACGACAGGTGCTCCTTACTGGTTTGTTTCCCATGACTTGCGCAGCAGGCTTTCTTATAGAACCCAGAGCCACCTGCCTAGAGATGGCCCCACTATCAATGGCCTGAGCCACCTGCCCTTAATCACTAATCAAGAAAATGCATGGTAAGGGTGTGGTGATGCACGCCTTTGATCCCAGCCCTTGGGAGGCAGAGGCAGGCGAATCTCTGAGTTCCAGGATAGCTTGGTCTAGAGAGTGAGTTCCAAGACAGCCTGGCATACACAGAGAAAACCTGTCTGAGGTGTGGGTAAGAGAAAATGCATTATAGGCTTCCCAGCAGTCCAAAATTATGGAGGCATTTTTCTTTTTCTTTTTTTTAAATTTTATTATACTTTTGGTGTTTCAAGTAACAGGTGTGTTTCTATGTAGCCCTCACAATCCTGGAACTCTGTAGATCATGTTGGCCTCGAAATCAAAGAAATCCTTGTCTCTGGTTCCCAAATACTGAGACTAAAGTGTGTCTCGGCACTACCATGAGGAGGCATGTTCTTAGTTGAGGCTCCCTCCTCTCTGATGACTTTAGTTGTGTCAAATTGACATAAAACTCACCAGCATACCATGGAACCACACACACAAATGAAGATTGATTTGTGTGAGTTCACAGACACACATGCACACACATGGACACAAATAGGAAACCATGAGGAGCTGGGAAATCAGTAGAGACATATTGTAAGAGAATATTAATGGTTGTAGTGAACAGTTCAAGTCACCGGGGAAATGTGTACATGTCTTGTGTCCTCTGACATGTGGGGTCAAGGGTCTTAACCTCTGTGAGATCTACAAAAAGCCCGATACCAGCTCTGACAGGTAGCAGGGGGCTACAGGTGTCACCCAGCAGCAGACACATCCTAGCCACAGTCCGCCCTCGTCTCCATTCCTAATACTTCCAAGAGAGAGAAGGCCTCAGCTGGGCAGGGATATTGTGCAGGCCTCAACAGCCCTCGGGACCTGCAAGGTCATAAGCACAAGGAAGACAGGACAGAGTGGACAGTTCATAAGTGGGCCTTGGCGCTAGGCACCTCTTTTCCAAAACAGTTACTGGATGCAAAACCTGTTTGACTCTGCTAACCATTAAGGCAGAAGGTTCTTGGTTCTCTGAGTCTTTGGCAAACATTATTTGTCACTGCTGGTGGAGGGAAATGACAGCCATCAGCCTGTAACTACAAACTACTTAGTTCTGACTTATCAAGACAATTATATCTTTGTTTTCAAAAATTAATACCAGACAAATTATATAAGCACTTATAAAATGTAAACAGGGAAGTAGAGCCAGGAGGCTGAGAGTTTGAAGCCAGCTTCGGTTATGTGGGAAGATACTGTTTGTTTAATGTTTTTTTTTTTTTTGGTTTGTTTGGTTTGGTTTGGTTTGTTTTTTTGGGACAGATTTTCTCAGTGAAAAAATCTTGTCTGTCCTGGAATTCACTCTGTAGACCAGGCTGGCTTCGAACTTAACAGATATCTGCCTGTCTCCTCCAAGTGCTGTGATTGAGGTATGTGTCACCACTGCCTGCTATTGGTTTCATGTTTTAATAAAGGTCTTGTTTATGGACTTGAGAGAGGTGAGCTAGCCCTTTAGTCCATCTACCCAGAATCTGAGGAGTCCTCATATGTGGTATCTTAAGGACAGAGTGGCACATGCCTTGCTCTCCTGAGCCTTTGACATTTAATAGACACCAAAATCAGACAATGTGAGGGGACTTAGGAAAGTGGCAACAGGGTTTAGAGCCCAGTGCACTGGTGGAGGCTTGGTGTGTTCTAAGATAAGAGGGTTCCAGGTGCACTGAGGTGTATAATCCGTGTTCCTTTGGTATGACAAAACATCCAGGATAGGTACATGGGAAAGTAGTTAACTTGGCTCATGGTCTGGAGTCTTGAAAGTCCAAGACAGAGCAGCCACATCCACCCACTGCCTTGCCCTGTCTGAGCTCCTGGTGCAGAGCAGAAGGGCAGCGAGTGTTGGGGGAGGTGGGGCTGGCAGAAGACAGTACACATGCTTTACAGCCACACACCATGCACTGCCTCTCACCTGCCACACTGGGACCAGGGCGCAAGGTGGGGTTTGGTGCGGCCTAGCCATGTGGACGCCATAGCAGGCTGTCTCTGATTTGGTGGTTTTGGATGCAGTGTGGGGAATGAAGCATCGAATCTCCCAGCCAGGTGAAGGGCGAGCACATCAGACATGAGGGCTGAGCATATGGACGTCCGGGTTCTCCCTGGGGTCATGCTTATGGGGACATGGTGACGTACCTGGTACAGAGATGCTCCGGATGACAAACAGGTCAGGGTTCTGGTTTCCGGACACACAGAGTGGTCAGGGGACTGGCAGAGTCCAGAGACATGAGGGGAAGACTGGGGCTTCCCACATGGAATGCCCGTTTGCTTGTGGAAGACTGAGCCAGGTGTGTCCCCAGTTAACTGTCTGGGATCCCTCTGCTCACAAAGGTAGAAATGGGTGCAGGAAGGGGCACTCTCCAGCTGCTGCATTGGGCAGCTTTCATTGCCCTCCATGTGTCCCAGCAGGAGCAGAAGCAGCTGGCAGGTGGGAGCAGCAGCAGGAGGAACCCTCTAGTGAACAGGCCTCACAGCAGCATTGGACCCAGAGCCTCATGGGTAGGAAGTGAGACCTCCTTGGCACTCAGCAGTGCTGTGGCTCTTGGCCCTGGTGAGGCTTTTGTGTCTAAAGACACCATAGCTCCCTGAAACTCTTGGCAAACAGATCCTGAAATTTTTGTTCTCTGGATCTGTCCCCTTTGATCCTTCCTCATACCCTGCTCTCTGCCCTCTCTTGCTGTGAACTTTCCTTTTCAAAGGCTCAGGTAGCACACATCAAGCTGCTTGCCGGCTGACCACTTAATGTCATTCCCCTGCCTCAGCCTTTGCTCCACTGCCTCCTTCTCCATCATTGTCACTTTCCATTCAGCCCACACTCCTGAAAGTAGTGCAGGAAAAAGACAGAAGCGTTTCATGAGGCCTCCAATGTCAGTCCAGGGGAGAGAGTGTGAACATGTCTCCCGGCCCAGTGAATGTGTCTGGGCTGTCCCGCTCCATAGGCCAGAGGGGCACTGGAGCCTACCACAGCCTGCCTCTTAACAGCCCCCTCCACTGGGCCATTGAGAGACAGGATGCTTCCCCTCTGACCCAGGTAGAAGTTGTTGAAGAGTCATCTAGAATTCTGTGGTAGCAAAATTCTGCTAGACACTCTGAACCAGCCAGATTGAAGCTGTGTCTTCAGAATCTGGGGTAACTGGCTGAGATTGCCCTCTAATTTCCTCAAGGAATCTATAGAGTATTCAAAGTGGCTGGTGCTGCCATCAAGGCCGTCATGCTGGGTTCCTGGTGGAAAGTCAAAGCAACTGGAGCAGGAAGACAGTCAGGCTGTGACAAATTAGGGGGTTAGGTTGCTCCAAATGAGGCATCTTTGCTTAGTTATGAGAAAATGAACATGAGCCAGTTGCAGTATGAACTTCAAGTGTATTTCCAGCTGGCCTGGAACTCCCTGTGTGGACCAGGCTGACCTTCAACTCACAGTGGACCACCTCCCTCTGGCTCCTAAGTGTTAGGATTGAAAGTATTGGACACAACACCAGGCAGTTGTTAATAAGTATTAACAATGCTTCCTACCAGGCCCAGGGAAAGTATAATCCATCATACATACTCATAACATACACACACACACTCCATTCTGACGCTTACCAACTCAAGACTAACCTGGGCAAGAGCCTGTCTGTAAAAGCAATAACCACAAAAATCAGCAAAAGTACTAATAGGTCACGTTTAGCTAAACAGTGCAAACCTTTGATTCCTGCACTTGGGAGGCAGAGCAAGTGAATCTGTGAGTTTAAGACCAGCCTGGTCTACAGAGTGAGTTCCAGGACAGCCAGCGTTATGTAGAGACCTAACATAAAGCAAAACAAGCAAAACAAACAGAATAACAACAACAAAAAAGATGGGACTGCGACAGCAGAAGGACTTCAGGGTTAGAGTCGGCTTCAGTGGAGCCGTGTAGCAAGTGAAAGATGGGGGTAGGGGCGGAAACAGTCAGAGCAGGGTCCCCAAGTGGTCAGTGGTCTGGTCTACCCCAGACATTGACTACTAGGGAGGCTTTTTAATAACCGTTGTGTTCCCTGGAGTGATGGAGTGACAGAGACCTCAGGCTGGAGGCCTGAGGGAGGGACCCTGTCCTCTCCCTGCTCGTCACTTCCTGGGCCCTCACATGACATGTGACCTTAAGCACAGCACTAAGAAGGGACCAGGCTGAACCTGGGCCCTTTGTTGACCAGGATCTCACTCTCTTGCCAAAACACACATCTCCCCCTGACAAAGCCCCAGGGAGGTTCAAGCAGGGTTCTGGGAGGGATCTTGGGAGATCAGACCCAGCCCCTTTCTGCCACTGAGTAGCACAGGGCAGTTATGAAAAGGGTCCGAGCTGGGCAGGAACACCTGCTGCCATTACCATGAAGTTTGCTGGTGCTCTTGTGTTGCTTGGGGCTGCCCTACTCTTGACTTATGGGGGAAGTGGGTTTCAGGATGTGGGTGACCTCAAAGAAGAGTGTACTATTAGGGTGTGGGTTTAAGGGATGCAGGGTCTCCAGGGCTCTCACACCCTCGCTCCCCAGGAAGGATATCTGTGTTCTGATGCAAGGCTTTCAAGGGAGGACCATCTTTTCCTTGTGTTCCAGATTGTGGCATTTGCCCAGCTATAAAGAAGACTCTTGAACTTTTTCTTGTCGCATCTGGTCTGACTATGTGGATTTCATGAGCCGGTACAGGAATGACTCTGCCACATTGAAAGTTGCTAAAAATCTAAAGATATGTGTTGAAAACAAGCTGAGAGAGGAAGACAAGAGTGTACAGAGTTTCGTGGTGAGTTCTCTGTGTGTCTGGATCGGAGCCTCTGGGCTCACCTGCTCACCCCAGCTAAGGAATGGAGTGTGTGCTCCTCCCCAGCACTGCAGCTCCTCTGTGAATCCAGAAAGATGTCAGGAGGAAGGGGCAGGAAGGACACTGGCTGTTCAGCTCAGTCAAGCCAGACCAGACCCCCAGGACTCCTGCCCCCATGGTACCACCTGGCCTCCATCAGGCTTTCTGGCCCAGCCTCCAGAGTCCAGCTACATCAGTGCCTGGCACCCCTTCTCCAGCTCGGATCTTTTATCCTAACTTTTCAAGTCTACCACCACACCCCCAAACACTCATCTTTTTTCTTGTCCCCTGGATCTCCGAGGTCACTGTGTAGAATCCAAGCCTGGGACACACAGCTGCAGAATTGAATCCCATCTTGTCCTTAGAACTGTCAGGATTGTCACCACCCCAGCTGCATGCCTCTGAGGTCATCATGTGACCGGAATCAGTTCATTGTAGAGCCACAGATGCCCGCAGGCTCACCTGAAGTCCTGCCAGGCCCTCCCGAGCTGCTTCTCCATTCTGCCCCACATGTGCCCATGCTGTCCCGAGGGCAGGTGGCTCTTCCATCAGGCTGGATTGGAGGCTGTTTACAAGGCTCGCCCTGGTGTGGTTTGCTGGAGACAGAATGGAGTGGAGACTCCCTGGGCCAAGTCAGACCCAGGAGCTACTGCAGACAGAGTGCAGGTCCCTCCCAAGTGGTGTCCCGTGTGTGACTGCTGAGATCTCCCTCACCTCTGAGGCTCTGCCGCCTTTCTCTTTTCAGAAGAAAACAGAAGCTAAATCTCTCTCTTGGTGATTCCATCTTTGCCAGAAAACTCAAGGAAGCCACTTGCCTGCTCGCCTGCATAGATGTGGCAAGGCCTACCCTTACCCTCCAGGTGTCTAAGAGCAGGGTTCCAACAATAAAATTCACACAAGAGCCTGGACTGTTTGGATTTGAGTTTGGGCATTCAGTAGTTTGGGACATAACAGGGACAACCAGTGGGACTTTGAACTGTTCCTGCTGAATTGCAGCGCTGCCAAAATGCCCCTGCAGAACACATTAGGGGATGCTAGGAGACCACAGTCAACACAGCCAGAGTGTCTGTCACTTTTATGGGCCATGGTCTATAGGACACATACATGACATCCCCGAATGAACTCCCCAGGAACATGGAACAGTGAAGAGCCAGAGAGGCCGAGTGTCTGCTGAGGATCACACAGGCTCCAGACAGCAAAATCTCTTCCTTCTTCCCTCTGCTTGGGACAATGGCCAATTGTGTATGTGCAATGTCTGTGAGTTTATAAGCTCAGTGGTTAAGAATACTGAATTCTCTTTCAGAAGTCCTGAGTTCAATTCCCAGGACCCACATGGTGGCTACAACCATCTATAGTGGGCTCTGATGTCATATTCTGGCACATGCAGATTGAGCACTCATATATGACATATATATGTAAATATATATATATATATATTAAATAAACAAATAGTGACCCTAAGAGAAACATACATTGATCTACATAGGACAAAGAAATAGACAAGATCACCTGAGTAAGTTGGGAGTGTGGGGGTAACAGGAGAGGATACAAGGGGACAGCGAGAAAGGGAGGGGGTCCGAGAAAGATGTATAACCCAATTCAAAAAAGAAACAGATGATATAAACCATACTGTTCTGGGTGATAGATCAATTTTAGAGAATAAAACAAAAATTTCAGGAAAAAAAACATCAAATAAATATTTTTGGCAGACTTCTATGAATGATCAGAGACCAACACTGAAAATACAAATAAGGGACATTATAATTATAGACACAGGGGAGGATGTAACAATAATTGTACCAGAATCTTGACATCCAAATTGGCCTCTTTAGGAAGTAAAAATTCAGCTTTTAGGAATTAGAACTTTTTCTTGGGGGAGGGGGAGAACAAGATTGGTTGAATGTGTAGGTCCAGAAGGACAGAGAGGAAAATTAAAGCCATATGTGGCTAACATAGCTATGTATTTATGGGTACGTGAATGGTTACAATAGTGGAAAACCTCCAATCTCAGAAAGAAACCATAAACTTCTGTATGGTTCTAGGAAAAATATTACAAGGTCTTATAAAGAACAGTCATTGACCATTCTGGTTGTACAAAAACAGGGCACAACAGCTGCTGATCTTTCAAAAGTACCAACAGTTCTACCTTTAAAATGGTTAACTGAAAAATCTGTCTGGGTGGAACAATGCCCTTTGATTTTAGGAAACTCACAGGCCATAGTGAAAGACCCTCACCCACTTGGGTGCAGGCCCAAGGGAGAGAAGCCCCATGACTCAGTTAACCAGTCCAGCAGATGCAAGAAGCAAGAGGCTTTTATTAACATTAACGATAGCACCACCAGGTGTCTCTAGTCTCCAAAGAGGTAGAGCACACCGAATAGTAATTCCAGAAAACTTTTATAGGCAAACACCATAACATTAGCATGGTCAGCATAGTGGGTATGGGGTACAAAATGATTGAACATAACATAAGCATATTAAATCAGACCTGGGCCACAATTATCAGTTCCCTTAAATTTTCCAGAAATACCATAAAATGTTGACATTTCCCACAAACTTTATCTGTCCCAGTCTGGGCACCAGATGCTTCCTGAGGGTGAGCAGAACAGGGTACTGTGGTCAGGATGCAAGCGTGGCAGTTAGGATTATTTTGCAAAATTTGCAAATTTATACTGATTATCTTTAATCAGTATAAATTTGCAGGAACCTCAATCTGTAATTTACCATCCTGGGGATGATATTTTGCTGGCTGATTTAAATGTAGATCATTTGGAGAAGAAGTTTGAGGAAGTAAAGAAAATTTCGCCTTGTTTGGGATTACAAATCGCTCCTGAAAAAATACAAAGAGAAGATTCTATTAATTACCTAAGATATAAAATTGATTACAAAAAATCAACCTCAAATGGTACAAATCAGGAAAGATCAATTGCAGACTGCTAAAGACTTTCAAAAATTTCTGGGAGACATCAATTGGCTACAGCCCATAGCTGAATTAACAACTCAAGAACTGAGAAATTCTTTTCAAACCCATATGGTGACAATGACTTAAATAGTCCAAGAAAATTTTCAGCTAAAGCTGAGAGAGAATTGGCTTTTGTAGAAAAGAAATTGCAGGATGCATATGTGGATCATTTAGATTCCGAGATTGATTCCTTTCTGGTTATTTTACCTTCTCCACACTCCCTACAGGAATTTTAATCCAGAGAGAAGATACTATCTTAGAATTTCATCTTTACCACACAAACAGTGTAAAAATATTAAAGACCTATGTAGAAAAGGCTTCTGAGTTGATTCCAAAACTGAAATTGAGACTTCATCAAATAAGCAGGAATAGACCCAGCAGAAATTGTAGTACATTTTACTAATGCTGAAATTGACTCATTGTGGACAGAAAATGAACATTTACAAAGAGATTGCAGTAATTTTGGGGGGAGATTAACAACGGATATAGAAAAGCAAGAGAATTCAGTTCAAAAACACAACTAACGGCTTCCCTCCTCACACTGTACAGAGAACACCAATTTCAGGAGCCTCTGTATTCTATACTGGTGAAAAGAAATCAGGAAACGCAGGTTATAAGTCAGGAAATTTGAATAAACTGACTCAAAGGCCTTATGTTCAACAGTCAGAATTATATGCTATTCTCATGGTAGTATTACATTTTCCAGAATCTCATAATGTAGTTACTGACTTTCAATATGCAGAGAGTTGTTTTATGTATTAAAACTGCTGAACTTATTTCAGTTGATTCAGAATTGACCTTATTTATTCAGTTACAAGAACTAATCAGAAATAGAAATCATTCTTTATATATATAACATGTATTAGATCCCCTAGGGGTATTCCATGCTCTCTAGCACAAGGTAATGCTAAAACTGATAGACTGTTGGCAGTAAATGTTCCAGCAGCCTCAGAATTTTATTAAAAACACCATGTCAATAGAAAGGATTTGAAAACAGAATTTTCCGTCACTTGCCTACAAGCCAAGGAAATGATAAGAAAGTACCCAACTTGTTTCTTGTATAACCAAACTGCACTACCTACAGGAAGTAACCAAAAAAGTAATCAAAGAAATGAAATTTGGCAAATGGATGTGTTTCATTTTGCGAGGTTTGAAAAATTAAAATATGTACCCCATGCCACTAATATATATTTTTAATATTGAGGGGCAACTGCTTTTATTTCTGAAAAGGCTGATTCTGCAATTACACATTCATTAGAAGTTATGGACATCATGGGCATACCTGTAAAAATCAAGACTGACAATGCTTCAGCATATATCTCTAGTAAAGATGAAAGATTTTGCATATTACAACATAAAGCATATTGCAGGTATACCACACAATCCTACAGGACAAATAAGTATAGAAAGGTCAAATCGAACTTAAAACATATGCTTCATAAATAGAAAGGGGTAATAAAGACCATAATAGATAGATTTAATAATGCTTTATTAGTTTTAAATTTTCTAAATGCTAACGAGAAAGAAAGGACAGCTATGGAGACACGTTGGATAATGGAAAAAACGACTGAATTGAATCAGCCTATATACTTTGATGATGTGTTGACCTCAAATAGAAACCAGAATATGTGTTACATCGGGGAAGAGGTTTTGCTTTAGTTTCCACAGTAGAAGAAATGCTGTGGATTCCATGAAAATTGATAAAGATGAGATTTGAACAAGAGAGACCTTTGATCAGAAGAGTTCATCAGCCAGTGTGACCATTCAATTTAACTAACTCATTACACTAACAAATGCTTTTCATTTGGTTGGCTAAAACTTGCCAAAATGAAAATTCTCCAAAGTTAGGGTTTTTCAGGGATTTGGATTTGTTTTTCCAGGAGAATGAAGGCATCCAATTAAAGAATCTGAAGACCACTGGACAAATGACACATTCAGAGTAATAAAACAAATCATCCAGAAAAAAATAACCCAAGACAAAGAGTAAATTGGTCCATATGTGTATCACATTTCCAACAGGACAGCATTTCATAAATCATCCCAAATGCTTGTTTCTGCTGTTCTCTGCAGACATATAATATAAATGGTCTTTTTGTACTTCTAGTTCAATTAAACATTAAGCCTGACTTTGGAACGGGTCAGTGGGTCTCCTCTTCTCTAAACGCGAGTGTGCTTGTTAAAGGACAATCGAAAATCTCTGTCTCGTGTCAGAAGATTTACCTGATCTAAGAATTGTGCTTCCGTGCTCCCCTATCCAACCTTCCTTTATCCCAATC
>NW_004949449.1:2582-4299 GCF_000317375.1 Microtus ochrogaster | reverse complement strand
ACTAGACTCCCTTCCTGGTTGCGCAGAGGGCTGACGGTGATCTGTAAGTATTTTCCCCTTTAAATAAATACCAACCTATTAATCATAATTCCAAACTGCTGTGGCATTGTTTGTGACTTACGCCTTCACCAAAATTAAAGGACTATTCTATTGCTGCTAGTCTCATAATCCTTTGCTTTTATTTTTCCTCTTTAATACTTTTTCTAATGTATAAATATTATCTAAAGCGAATAAGGTTCAATATGTATTTTTAACTTTTGGTCATGATATTAATGGTCTTCTAGAATACTAATTCTAGACAAAGGCTTCCTCTAGATTCCTGTACAAGATTTCAGGTTGGAGTCTCTAACATGAAGCTAAGAATTAAGTTTTTATACTCTGGGTGAACATAACAAATTATTGTCCTTGAACCTCTAAGAGATCTGCTGCATGTGACATTAGAATGTTCAAGTTCTGCAGTCACCCATGACCATGCCCATCAGTGACATTCGAAGTCAGAAGCCATCCAAAAGGATGATAAGGCCCCAAAACGATGATCACACCTGGATTATCATAATATTACTAAGCTGACAAACACTCAAAGATTGGTTAAGAACTCCAAACTCCTCAGGACATTTTCCAGGTGGCTTGTTGAGTTGGTCCAGCCTTACAGACTACTCTAGCCAGGACTTGAAATAAGCCCTGCATTTTCCCATTACACACAGACTGAACAACAAACTAGCTCTCCCAAGACTTGACAATTATCCCAGTTTTATTAAGAGTGCCCAACCCATTCTCGAAAAACCAAAAAAAAAAAAGAGTGCCCAAAATATACCATCATGCCCTGATGACAGGAAGTAATTTTAAGAACATGACACCCACATTCCTAACAGGTGCAGTGGGTGGGTTTTGTTTGTTCACTATGTTATGGATATTTGTCATCATTTAGGGGTATCAGTTACAAGTTGTTATTGGTAATGGTCAGGAGAATTTTGAACAAAGGAGATTGGATTCAGAAATCTCATTCTACAAAGAAATGAGAGGAGATGTAGAAATAGGTTAAAAGTGTAGATTATTGGATCTACTTTTAAAACAAAAATGTAACTACTACTTTAAATATTTTACATTTGGTTTGAATTTTTTGTATATTGATTTGCATATATATATATATATTTGAGTTCATTTTTCTTACACTATATCTATGTTTCTACTCTTAAGATATGTTTTTAGCTTCTATCGCCACTCCCACAGAATGTTCCTAAAATGCAAGTCAGAAGGACATCATTGAGCAGCTGCAAACCACGCAGGCCATTCAGGACATTCTGTCAAACTTCCAAATTCGTGCATCCCTGGACAATAAGTACGTGGTCTATCTCCAGAAAGATAGCTACAACTACCTTATCCGCTACCTCCAAAGCGATAACAACACTGCCCTGTGCAAGGTGCTTGCTGTGCACACTCACCTGGACGTGCAGCCTGCCAAGAAGACAGGCTACCAGCTGTATGCCAGTGGTGGCTCCTCCTGCAGTGAGAGCAGCAGCCTGGAACCAGCAGATGTGCCCAACCCTACTCTGCAGAAAAAGGCTGGTCTGGAAGACTTGCAGGAAAGTATCAAGCGAGTCAAGGATGGACCTCCTTCGCTCACCACCATGTGCTTCTGGATGAGCACAGAGACTCCTGCACCATGATGCAATGCTGGATAACCTTGCCTTGCAGCCAGATGGAGTCAGTTCCTTCC
>NW_004949449.1:0-472 GCF_000317375.1 Microtus ochrogaster | reverse complement strand
CTGAGCCACAGAAAGAAACATCTTTATTCCTGGGCTCAGGACCAAAAAGAAACATGTCCTGCTTCTGAAGCCAGTGTCACAGAAAGACTTTGTCCATAGAATTAGTCAGTGAAATATATATGCTCTGGTCCTAAGATAAGAGTCAAAAGCTAAAATGAACCAATTGAAGAAACACAGTTTGTTCATGAAATTAGAGCCTTCTCTGCCCCCGACCAACTAAAGTAATCAATCCCTGAGCATGGAAAACTAATTGATCTCACTTATCCCTGGGAAAACCCTGTGCTTAAGAAGCCCTATAGAGCATCTCTGCCTATTCCGTTAGAGGCTACTGTTTATCTTTCCCTGACAGAGGCAACCACTCTCATAGACAACCCTTTCCTAAATAAATCTCTTTCACAAAAGAGTCTTGGGTGAGAATCATCATTTGTCATAGAATAGAAGAACCTGGCTGGAACATCTCTTAGGGGAATGA
>NW_004949448.1:39871-40651 GCF_000317375.1 Microtus ochrogaster | reverse complement strand
TTCTTTTAATCTTCACTACCCCCACCTTTTTGTATTGTTACATTTGGACCTAAACATTTGCTTTAGAAGATGAGTTCATCTTGTGGGGAAATGGGTGTGCTGGTTGTCATTTTATTTTATTTTTGTCAACCTGATAAAAGATAGAGTCATTTGGAAAGAAGGAAACTTAATTGAGAGACTACCTCCATCCAATTATCTGTTGCCAAGTCTATGGGGCATTTTCTTCATTAATGATTGATGTGGGATGGTCCAACCCACTGTTGCCAGGGCTGCCCCTGGGCAAGTAATTCTTGTTGGTATTAAAAAAAAAAAAGCTGAACAAGCTAAGAAGTGTAAGCCATGGTCAATTCTTGCTTCCAGGTTCCTTCCTTGAGTTCCTGCCCTAACTCTTTTTGATAATGGTCTTGTACTGGACTGACCAGGATCTGTAATCCCAATACAGCATTTTCTTCCTTGGTTGCTTTTGGTCATAACATTTATGAAAACAAGGGAAAAGCAAAAAATAAAATGGGTAGTAGCATGAGCAATATTTAGCATACAAGGAGGCAAATGACAAGGACCTAAGCTATCTCCTGCTAGCTATGATCTAACAGATAACAACACATGATAGATAGTCTACTTGGGGCTATAGTGCTCTGAAATTCAAAAAATAAAACCATGAGTTCTCTCCCAAAAGGATACCTATGGTTCATACAATAGTATATTTATTCAAAAGCAGATTTGAGATTGTTATCACACTAAACCCTAGCTTGTGATAGTTTGTCAAGCATGACACCAAGA
>NW_004949448.1:0-710 GCF_000317375.1 Microtus ochrogaster | reverse complement strand
GGTTGAAACTAGGGAACAAGCTGTGAATACACATGCAAACATGGAAACAGCAGGCGTTACTCATACCCATCAGTCTCTTTTCTCCCTTCCTATGTTCATATTTTATTTCTTTTTAAATTGGTTTTTCATTTTATATACCAACCACAGTTTCCCCCTTCCTTCCTTCCCACCTCTCCCACCTCACCCAAGTCCAGCCTCACATCCACCCCTATGTAAGGGTATGGCCTCCCATGGGGAGTCAATAAAGCCTGGCAGATTAAATTTGAGGAGCCACTGACAGATCAGGATCTATCCCTGGTGTGTTATCTGGCTTTTTGGAGCCCATTCCCTTTGATAGGAGGACTGACTCAATCTTGATGCAGAGGAGACTGACTTGGTCCTACCTCAACTTACTGTGTCAGGCTTATCTGGCTTTTTGGAGCCCATTCCCTTTGGTGGGAGGCCTCACTCAGTCTTGATGCAGAGGGGAGCGGCTTGTGAACTGTGAATGAAAATGACCAACTAATTACTTACAAGTCTGGGACCATTAAGACATCCCTGTCCAGTTCATGGAGCTACCATATGGGCTAGCGGCAACAGTGGGAACAGCATGCAAGACACAGGACTTGCTAGCATGGCAACTCCTGTGTCAGTTCTGATAAGCCTTCTTTGTGCTCCTGCAAGTGGTTGAAACTAGGGAACAAGCTGTGAATACACATGCAAACATGGAA
>NW_004949447.1:40212-40686 GCF_000317375.1 Microtus ochrogaster | reverse complement strand
TAGGGAGTGCTTTCATGGCCAATGTGTGGCAGAAAGAAACAGATGTGGTCTAGGAGAAAAGGCTGGGGGAGGCTTCAGTAACAAGCTAAGTGAATACTCTTCACTCCTAGAGGTGGATCCACAGAGTGTTGGGGTGTGGTGGGAAGAAGGGATTCTGCATTCAGATTGTAAGGCTTATATAAAGAGATGGAGATGTAAGGGCTAGGGACCCTGTGTCTGAACCAAGAGTTGTAGTGTCCAGTGAATAAAATTGAGAAAGGGGACATGCAAGCAGGCTGTTACCAGGCTGAGCATGAGAACAGAGAGATTGTAGTGGCGGACAGGAAGGATAGTGTGAATAACCTGCTTGAGTCCCTGCCAGTGTGGCTACTGGGGTAGAAAGTGCTTTTATTTATTGGAGGGTGACACTAAAGAAAGGGAATTAACTACAGGGGATGCTGAGAGGATCCCCAGGAAGGAGGGAAGCTGGGTCCT
>NW_004949447.1:37171-38208 GCF_000317375.1 Microtus ochrogaster | reverse complement strand
ATCAACATCCTGTGTCAAAGGCCTTCCAGTGCAGCATATGCCAGTTGTTGGGAAGTAAAAACTATAGTGGAGACATTAAAAAGACAAAATAATAGTTAGCTTCACGTCACTCAAAACAATTTAGGAAAGTTTTATGTTTTTTGTTTTGTTTTTATTTATTAATTAATTAATAATTTCTGGCTCCTCCCACTTCCCATTTCCCTCCCCCTCCCCTACTCCTCTCCCCCTCTCTTTTCAGTCCAAAGAGCTGTCAGGATTCCCTGCCCTGTGAGAAGTCCAAGGTCCCCCACCCCTTCCAGTCTAGGAAGGTGAGCATCCAGACTGGTTAGGCTCACACAAAGCCAGTACATGCAGTAGGATCAAAACCCAGTGCCATTGTCCTTGGCTTCTCAGCAGCCCTCATTGTGTGCCAAATTCAGAGAGTCCAGTTTTATCCCATGCTTTTTCAGAACCAATCCAGCTGGCCTTGGTGAGCTCCCAATAGATCAGCCCCTCTGTCTCAGTCTGTGAGTGCACCCCTCGCGGTACTGACTTCCTTGCTCATGTTCTCCCTCCTTCTGCTCCTCATTTGGAACTTGGGAGCTCAGTCAGGTGCTCCAATATGGGTTCCTGTCTCTATCTCCATCCATCACCAGATGAAGGTTCTATGGTAACATATAAGATATTAATCAGTATGGCTATAGGACAGGGCCATTTCAGGCACCCTCTCCTCAGTTCATCAAGGAACTAGCTGGGGACATCTCCCTGGACACCTGGGAACATCTCTAGAGTCAAGTCTTTTGATAACCCTAAAATGGCTTCCTTAATTAAGATACATACTTCCCAGTTCCAGAATCCACCCTTCATTATCCCACCCATCCCATTCCCCCAAGCTCTCCCTATCCTCCCCCACTCACTTTTCTCTCCTCATTTCCCCTCACCCCCATCCCAGCCAACCACCAAGCTCCCAATTGTTGCCTGGCAATCTTGTCTACTTCCAAATACTAGGAGAATAACTATATGTTTCTCTTTGGGTTCACCTTCTTATTTACCTTCTC
>NW_004949447.1:29265-33159 GCF_000317375.1 Microtus ochrogaster | reverse complement strand
CGACTAACAAGTCTATTTAGATTGTTCACCTGGTCATGGTTTAACTTTGCTATATAGTACTTATGTAAAAAAAGGTCCATTTCTTTTACATTTTCAAATTTTGTAGCATACAGGCTTTTTTAGTAAAGTCTAATAATTCTCTGAATTTCCTCTGTGTCTGTGGATATCTCCCTCTTTTCATTTCTGATCTTGTTAATTTTCGTGTTCTCTCTCTGTCATTTGATTAGACTGGATAGGGATTTGTCAATCTGGTTGATTTTCTCCAAGTACCAGCTCTTTGTTTCCTTGATTCTATGGATTGTTTTCTGTGTTTCTATTTTGTTGGTTTTAGCCCTCAGTTTTATTATTTCCAGTCTTCTACTCCTCCTAGGTGAGTCTGCTTCTTTTTTTCTAGAGCTTCCAGGTGTGCTGTTAAGTCTCCAGTGTGTGCTTTCTCCATTTTCTTTAAGTGGTTACTTAGTGCTATGAACTTTCCTCTTAGCACTGCTTTCATAGTGTCCCATAGGTTTGAGTATGTTGTGTCTTTATTTTCATTTATTTAAGGAAGACTTTAATTTTATTCTTTATTTCTTCCTTTACCCAGGTGTGCTTCAGTAGTTGACTGTTCAGATTTCATGAGTTTGTAGGCTTTCTGGGGGTAGCATTGTTGTTGAATTCTAACTTTAATCCATGGTGATTCAATAAGACACAGGTGGTTACTAATACTTTTTTGTATCTGTGGAAGTTTGCTTTGTTACCGTGTATGTCGTCAATTTTTGAGAAGGTTCCATGAGCTGCAGAAAAGAAGGTGTATTCTTTCCTGTTTGGGTGGAATGTTCTATAGTGTCTGTTAAATACATTTGATTCATTACCTCCATCAATTCCCTTATTTCTCTGTTTGGTTTCTGTCTGATTGACCTATCCATTGGTGAGAGAGGAGTGTTGAAGTCTCCTACTATTAGTGTGTGTGGTTTGATGACTGCCTCAAGTTTTAGTAATGTTTCTTTTACATAAGTGGGTGCTTTTATATTAGGGGCATAGATATTCAGGATTGAGACTTCATCCTGATGAATTGTTCCTGTTATGAGTATAAAATGTCCCTCTCCATCTCTTCTGATTGATTTTAGTTTGAAGTCAACTTTGTTAGAAATTAGTATGGCCACACCTTCTTGTTTCTTAGGTCCATTTGCTTGATAAACCTTTTCCCAGCCCTTTACTCTGAGTAGGTGTCTGTCTTTGTGGTTGAGGTGTGTTTCTTGTAAACAGCAGAATGTTGGATCCTGTTTTCATATCCAATCTCTTAGCCTGTGCCTTTTTATAGGTGAGTTGAGTCCATTGATATTAAGTGATATTAATGACCAGTGGTTGTTAACTCTGGTGATTTTTTTTTCGTAGTAGGGTTTGTGTGTTTCCCTTCTTCTAGTAGTGCTGGAGAAGGGTCGTTAGATGTCTGAGTTATTATGGGCATTATTGGACTCCTTGGGTTGTGATTTTCCTTCTATTGCTTTCTGCAAGGCTGGATTTGTGGCTACGTATTTTTTAAATTTTGTTTTGTACTGGAAAATTTTGTTTTCTTCATTTATAATGAAAGTAAACTTGGCTGGGTATAGTAGTCTGGGCTTGCATCCATGGTCTCATAGTTCCTGCAGTACATCTATCTAGGACCTTCTGGCTTTCACAGTTTCATATAGAAATTAGGTGTAAGTTGATAGGTTTACCTTTATAAGTTACTTGACCTTTTTCCTTTGCAGCTCTTAATATTCTTTCTTTATTCTGTATGTTTTGTGTTTTGATTATTAAAATCTGGGGATTTTTTTGATACATTCTATTCAGTGTTCTGTATGCTTCTTGAACCTTCATAGGAATATCTTTCTTTAGGTTGGGAAAGTTTTCTTTTATAATTTTATTAAATATATTTTCTGGACCATTGAGCTGTACTTCTTCTCCTTCTTCTACCCCTATTCTTCTTAGGTTTGGACTTTTTATTTTGTCCCAGATTTCCTGAATGTTTTGTGATGAGAATTTGTTGGATCTGCTGTTTTCTTTGATCAGTGTGTTTATTTTCTCTATGGTATCTTCAGAATCTGATATTCTTTCTACTATCTCTTATATTCTGTTGGTTATGCTTGTTTCTGTAGTCTCTGTTCATTTACCTCGATTTTCTATATCCATCTGGTCATTGGTTTGTGTTTTCTTCCTTACCTCCATTTCTGTTTTCAAGTCTTGAACTGTTTCCATTATCTATTTGATTGTTTTTCCTTGGTTTCCTAGGCTATCATTTACGAATTTACTCAATTTTTCAAACTTTTTTGTCAGGAATTCACTCACCCCACTGATGGATCTCTTGGTACCAAGGTCAGATCTCCTTGCTTGCCAGGGAGCTCACAGATAAAAGACCTACCTTGCTGCAGGCAGGCTATTGAAACCAGTTTATTATGTTTTTAAAAATTAAAAGACAATTTCATCATTCCCTTTCTGTTGTTTCACACGTGGTGATTGTCACAGAGAACCAGAACACTGCGCTGCAGAGAAGAACAGATTGTAGCACACTCACCCACAGATGGGACATCTACATCACACACTTTCCTCCCAAGGACAGAGGAGGAAGGATGGGTGGAAAGAATGTCAGAGACATAGATGGGGTGACTACGAGGAGACAGTGTTTTCTGGACACAGCAGGGCAGCTGCACACATGAACTCACAGAGGTTTACAGCACAGATAAGACTTGCAAGGATCAGGGCAGACACAGTTCCAGCAAACAGAAGGAGGGTGGGCATTCTCACCCTTATTTAAGGACCTATGGGCAGTTGGTAGCTGCTGGGAGAAGTGTTCAGTATTCTTTATTGGTGAGGACTTGGTTGTATTGACTACGCTCCACTGAAGGTCACACATTCAAGAAAATATGTGCTGTACAGCTTGTAAAGCAAAAATTGAGTTATTTTCTTTTAAAAGTGTGTGTGTTGGGGGAACTGGGTTGGTAGGGAAGAGTAGATGGATTTGGCAGGAGGGGAGGGGGCAGGTGAATATAATCAAAATCATTTCTTAATGTTTCCTAAGAACTACTAAAAAGAAAAAGAAAAATTATAGGAGCTATGTCAATGTGTGCATGTATATGTGTTCATATATATTATTTTGTGCATATTCATCACACTAAATATAATAGAATATATATGGTTCAGTAACACTGGCGATTGCAGACATTTACTGTGGACTTGAGACCTGCCACCTTTGCGTGAGGTTTCAGGTATATTCACAATGTGAACAGACATCTGTGTGCAGTTTGAAGGGAAAGCAACAGAAAGCACTGCCTGTTGAGATGCGGTTAACTTCTTATCTAGGTGGTAATTTCGCACGATAGACTGCCACTGTGTAGGAGTTTCTCCTTTGAGAGTGAGAAGCTTCAATAAGGTCCTGGGGAGAATGCCCTGTGAGTTTGGTGAACTCAAGAAGCAAGTGTTGTTGACTTCTGTGAAGATGCTTCCTGACACCTGCTCTGTCCTGGTGCTCCTGTTAATGCTCAGGAAGTTACATTTACCCTTAGTGATGCGGATATCATTCTCTTACAACTGTGGATGTCTTTACCTTCTTCCTCATAGAAAAGTGATATTTATTTATTTATTTATTTATTTATTTATTTATTTATTTATTTATTTATTTATTTATTTATTTTCAGGGAGGAACAATGAAGACTCAGTGACCCAGACAGAAGGCCTGGTTACTGTCACAAAGGGGTTGTCTGTGAAGCTGAACTGCATCTATCAGACTATTGATTCAGCCCCTTTTTTTTCTGGTATGTGCAATATGTCAAAGCCCCTTGGCTACTGCTGAGGAGTTGAACAGAAAACAAGAGGACAGGACAGCAAGTTTTCCACGCCACTCTCCATGAGAGCAGCAGCTCCTTCCCCAGGCAGAGG
>NW_004949447.1:26525-29165 GCF_000317375.1 Microtus ochrogaster | reverse complement strand
TAGAAAAGTGATATTTATTTATTTATTTATTTATTTATTTATTTATTTATTTATTTTCAGGGAGGAGCAATGGAGACTCAGTGACCCAGACAGAAGGCCTGGTTACTGTCACAGAGGAGTTGTCTGTGAAGCTGAACTGTACCTATCAGACTACTGATTCAGCCCCTTTTCTTTTCTGGTATGTGCAATATGTCAAAGCCCTTGGATACTGCTCAGGAGCTCCACAGACAACAAGAGGACAGAACAGCAAGTTTTCCACTCCACTCTCCATGAGAGCAGCAGCTCCTTCCCCAGGCAGAGGTCCTCAGTGCAGCTGTCAGACTCTGCCCTGTACTACTGTGCTCTGGGTGACACAGGGAGGGAGACTTCAGGGGAAGCTGCACACAAACAAGGGGGCAGGAGGGCTGAGGGGAGTGGGCCTGTGAGGGAGGGCTGTGTCCATTCCCTAAGTGGGATTTACTCAGTCTCCTAAAATGCAGCAACAAATTTCAGATCAAAGTCTGGAAAACTTGCAATTTGTGGTTCTTCTGACAGGATAGGATGGAAGTCATTACCAGAGACAACTCAGGCTTTGTTCCACAGAAATACTGTTCTCTTTCTAAGTGGAGGACCTCTCATAGAAAACATCTCCTGGAAAATTCTGACAGGATGTATCTCTACCAAGATGTCTTACAAAACTTAGTGATTGATATTCTCCAGCAGTCTTCTGTTATTTCTCTGCAAATTTATGTCCACATGACAATACAGACTCCAGTCTTTAAACATCTGCTTCAGTCTCAGTCCACAAGATATTTAGTTTCTTCCTCTCTTTGGTCCATGTTACAGATGGTTCAACATAACTTCTGCCTCAGTTATTTATCTATTGCTGTGAAGAGACACCATGGAAGACAACTATAAAAGAGATGATTTAAGTGAGTTGTTTTCCTTCTAAATATGTGAAAAAGTCTTGACATTTTATTCATGGGTCACATGAATTAATATTGTAAAAATGGCTATTCTATCAAAAGCAGTATGTAGATGTGATGCAATCACAATAAAATTTCTGGTAAAGTGGTTTTACCTTCCTACTCCAACATATTAGTGTTTAAGGTCTTGCATTGAGCAATTTGGTAATTTTTTAATTAATTTTCCTCCGGGTAACAAAGGTATGATTTTTCTACTATATAAAAATATCTATTTTTCCCATCACCAATTACTGAAGGTGTCTTTCACCATTGCGTGTGCTGTAGTTATATTGCTTTATGACTCTTCAAGAATAATTCCATTGGTCCGTGTATCTCTTTCATTAGTGTAAAATGTTATTTTCCTCCCACGATGCTGTCCTATAATTATATATCATAAATTGTGATATCTTCTACCTTACTATTTCTACTTAGGATTAACTTTGATGATTCTGGGTATTTTGGGATTATATATGTTACTAATGTTTTTATATCCCTGTGAATTATATAAAGTATTGGGATTTTGATATTGGTATTATTGAATCTTTAGATTGTTCTCAGTAGAATACCTATTTCTCAAAATTAAAAACAAACAAATAAATAAACAAAAATCTTGGCAAGAAAGCTGTTATGTGGCCCAATAAGTCACCCAGTATACTCTTGGGTGCATACATATTTTCTGATAACTCTTCCATGCCTCTAGTTTCTCTACACTATAGATGATGGACGTTCACTTACACTCTTCTTCGATATCCTATTGATGCCTTGTGTTGTGGGATTCTTGTAGTTTTGTATCTGCAGATCTGGGTTCTTCACATGCTCCAACAGTTCTTAGATGAAGAGATGATAAGGGGGGATAACCCATAGCCCTGGGCTGGGCTTAGGTGGTAGCAGTTTGGTTAGCTCACCACCCTTTCTCATCTCACCACCCAGGCCAGCTCGCCAGCACTGTCCCAGCTAGTTCTCCCAATGCAGCAGGTAGAATGGACAGAAGTCAATTCTCCTCCTCCCATACCTTCACATTGTAGTAATAGGAACAACAGGGCTGCGTCCCCAGCACCCCCGGCCACCTGCTAGCTTATGCCCGAAATAACAACACACAAACTGTATTCATTTAAACACTGATTGGCTCATTTCTATCTAGCCTCTTCTAGGCTAATTCTCACATATTAATTTAGCCCATTTCTAATCATCTGTGTAGCACCGCTAGGTGCAATTACCGGGAAGATTCTAGCCTACGTCCATCCTGGGTCAGAGCTTCATCGTGTGTGTCTCAGAGAGCAGAGCTATCGCATCTGCCCAAGAGAGGGGAGCATGGCGTTCTCTGCTCCAGAGAGCAAAGCTGTCGAGTCTGAGCTCACTACCTCTTCCTCCCAGCATTCTGTTCTGTTTACTCCTCCAACCTATGTTTTAACCTATCAGGGCCAAGCAGTTTCTTTATTGTTTAACCAATGAAATCAACAGATTGATATATGAGACTCCCACATCACTTCCCCTTTTTCTGTTTAAACAAAAAAAGGAAGGCTTTAACTTTAACATAGAAAATTTTCATATAACAAAACAGTTATCAAGCAAGAATTACAGTTACAATATTTATATCTATTTTATCTTTTATCATAACAATGGAAAACTATAACTATAACTATCTATCTATTCTTCAACTCCATCAAAAGACTCCAGAAGAATACAATATTACCTA
>NW_004949447.1:7584-20680 GCF_000317375.1 Microtus ochrogaster | reverse complement strand
TGTAAGGGCATTTTTTACATGCTGTTTATGGGCGTCAATCACTTTCATGAAGTCCATCTTTTCTACTTCTTCTTGATTAAGGTGTTCATGTCCTCCCGTTGTGAGGTCGCTGGTTTCTGGTGGCTTCATGTTGCTTTTCAGACCTCAATATCAGTCTGAACACAGTGAACCTGATAGAAGAGAAAAGTGGGAAGTACTCTACAACACATGGGCACAGACGACCACTTCCTACGTATAGCCCCAGCAGCACAGGCACTAAGGGCATCATTGAATAAATGGGACCTCCTGAAACCGCGAAGCGTCTGTAAAGCAAAGGACACTGTCACTAAGACAAAAAGGCAACCCAATGACTGGGAGAAGATCTCCACCAAACCTGCAATGACAAAGGTCTGATCTCCAAAATATATAAAGAACTCAAGAAACTAGACCGTTAAAGGGTAATCAACCCAATTATAAAATGGGGCACTGAGCTGAACAGAGAATTCTCAACAGAAGAAGTTCAAGTGGCCAAAAGACACTTAAGGTCATGCTCAACTTCCTTAGTGATCAGGGAAATGCAAATCAAGACAACTGTAAGATACCATCTTACACCCGTGAATGGCTAAAATAAAAAACACCAATGATAGCCTTTGCTGGAGAGGTTGTGGAGTAAGGGGTACACTCATTCATTGCTGGTGGGAATGCAAACTGGTACAACCACTTTGGAAAGCAGTGTGGCGGTTTCTCAGGCAATTCAGGATCAACCTACCCCTGGACCCAGCAATACCACTCCTGGGAATATACCCAAGAGATGCCCTATCATGCAACAAAAGTATTTGCTCCACTATGTTCATAGCAGCATTGTTTGTAATAGCCAGAACCTGGAAACAACCTAGATGCCCTTCAATGGAAGAATGGATGAAGCAAGTATGGATTATATACATATTAGAGTACTACTCAGCAGTAAAAAACAATGACTTCTTGAATTTTGCATACAAATGGATGGAAAAAGAAAACACTATCCTGAGTGAGGTAAGCCAGACCCAAAAAGATGAACATGGGATGTACTCACTCATATTTGGTTTCTAGCTATATATAAAGGACATTGATCCTATAATTCGTGATCCTAGAGGAGCTAAATAAGAAGGTGAACCCAAAGAAAAACATATAGGCATCCTCCTGAGTATTAACCTTCATCAGGCTATCAAAGGAGACAGAGACAGAGACCCACATTGTAGCACCGGACTGAAATCTCAAGGTCCAAATCAGGAGCAGATGGAGAGAGAGCACGAGCAAGAACTCAGGACCACGAGGGGTGCACTCATGTATATATAGGAACTCATGAACACAAACAAATACATGTATGTACACATAGAAGCACGCTGTAATGCAGTAACATGTTAATTTACCAGTTAGTGATAGTATAAGGAAAAATCCCCAGGGATACTGTTGAGAAGAAGGTTAACCTTTGCTGCATGAGAGAAACACATGGGCATGAGAGAGCGGCAGCTCAGTCATTCAAATGTCCATCCTCACAGACAGGTGGAGCTCTGGAGTCCTGGCTCCTTAACCAACCCTGCTCAGAAAGTTTCCCAGGCTGTGGAGAACAGGAATGTTCCCCAAGATGAGCAACTTCCTCCAAAAGGAGTTCTTTTTGCCATAGGGTGCCTCACTTCAGACCCAAAGCAATGAGCTTAGGAAACCAGAAAATTGACAGCCAGGAGTCAAAATCAACAATTCCTCCCTGTGAGGTGATTGCATCAAGAATTTCTTTGAGTGACGCTGACTAAGTCAGGGCCAAATGGTGTATTATTTCATGGTGAACAACATTCCATGGAAGGGCTCAATCACATTGTGCTTTTTCACTCATCAAATGGTGGAGATCTGGGTAGTTTCACTGTGAGGGTACTCTGTGGATTGCTGCCACAATCCTGACGTTGTCTAACTTCTCTGTGGACACATACTTCATGTTCTGTAATCACTGGGTCACCTGGGCCCTGCAGAGCCAGGCTAGGGAGCTGTGATTGCTCTTCCATGGTTGGCCTTCCATTGATCAGCCATTCCCTAGGTTGCCAGACAGTAGAAGCTTCACTCCATCTTCCATGGCTGACTGTACCCAGTCTACCATGGGTGGCTTCCTAAGGCCCTGCATTCCTAATCTGTGCCTCCTCTGGCACAGAAAGCCTCCCATGGGTTTACCTGTCCAGGGAGCTGTGCATCCTCATCCATGTCTGGAGTCAAGGGAGCCTTGCCATGGATTCCACATGTCCTCTTCAATGCTTGGCCTGTACCCCTCTTCCAATACTGGCCTCCAAAGGGCCAGCAAGCTTGGTGAATATATGCCCTGGCTCCCAGAGAGAGCCTCAAAAAGGGCTACCAGGCCAAGGAAGCTGTTCCCCCTCTTCAATGGCTGATTACTCTAAGGCTGGCAATTCCTTTGGGAGCCAGGCCATCGAAGATGTGGTTCTGCTCTTCCACAGCTGACTTATCAAGGGACACAAATGCCCTGCAGAGCCAGGACTGGGATTCTGTGCCCCATTCTTTCTTGGCTGCCCTGGACTGGGCTGGCAATGATTTAGGGAGAGATTCTGGGTAAGCTGTGCTGCCCTCTCCCATGGATGGCTTCCAAAGGTCTTGCAATGCCTAGGGTAGCTAGGCTGGGGAAACTTCTGCCCCTATTCCTCAGCTGACCCCTGCAGGTCTGGCCTTACACTGGGAAGGCGGCCTAAGTTAGTTCTCATCCAGCTCTTACAAGACTGTCTTACACACTGCAAGACTGACCCTGAGGAAACAGGCTACTGAAGCTGGACCCTCCTCTTCTATGGCTGGCCTCTCTCAGAAAGGAAACGCCATGTGGTGCCAGAATGTGGAAGCTGCACCATTTCTACCATGGCTGATCTGTGACTGCTCTTCCATGACTGGACTCCAGGAGTCTGGCAGAACAGATGAGCTGTGTCCACTCTTCGACATTTGGTCTACCCAGGGTTAGTCAAGCTGCGGAAGCTGTGGAAACTCTTCCATGGCTGTTCTATTAATAACAGGGCAGGATCTTGTGAGTTTTGCAGGGGAAGCTGCACTTCCCTCTTCCACAACTGGCATCCACAACTCCAGCCATGTTCTGAGGTGCCAGACAATGAAAACTGCACCCTCCTCTTCACAGTTGGCTTCCCCAGGCCTGACCATGCCCCTCTTCCACAGCTGGCCTGGGAAGGGATGAACAAGTCCCTGCAGAGTCAGGCCAGGGATGCTGTGTTCCCCTCTTCTGTGCCTGACCTCCACAGGAATGAACTGGTCCAGGAGAGTCAGGAAAGTGATGCTACATCTGCTTTTCTAGGCCTAGACTCAACAGAGCTTTACAGACCTAGGGGATGCCAGGTCATCTACGTTGTGCTCCCCTCTTCATCGGCTCCCTCTGTAGTTTTCAACATTCCCTGGCTAGACAGTCCTGGGAACCTGCACCCTCTCTTCTGCAGCTCCTCAGGCACTTCCAGGTTATGGAAATTGCACCCCCTCTAATAATGATAGGTTCTACAGGGCCTTCTAGACCAGGGAATGTGTGCCCTCTCTTTTGTGGCTGGCCTCTTCTACCTAGGACAGTTCCTGGGGAGACAGCCAGGAAAGTTGCACTCACACTTTCATGGTTCGTCTTCCCAGAGCCTTCCAATGTCTGGATGATGTATCCCTCTAACAAAGATTGCCTCCCCAGGGTATTGCAGACAAGAGAAGATGCATCCCTCTCTTCTACTGGTGGCCTTCCCAGAGATCGAGATTCCCTCAGGAACCAGGCTTGAGAACCTGTGGCCCTCTACCTCAACTGGCCTAAACAGATCCACATAGACCCTGGGGAGCCTGGCTGGGAGAGATGCACCATCTTCTTACACAGCTAGCCTCTGCAGGCCTGGACAGGTTTGACCATGTCTGGGCATCCAAACTGGGGAAGATGCACCTCCCTCTTACATTGCTGACCTCCATAGGACTGGCCATTACCTGGAGATCTAAGGTGGTTGAGGTGTTGGCCCCTCTTGCACAGATAGCCTCCCCTGGGCCAGTCATGCCCTGGGGAACTGGGCCTCAGAAACTGCACACCCTATTCTTAGTTGTCCTCCCCAGGACCATTCTTGCACAAAGGAGCAAGGCTGGGGAAGCTGCAGGCCCCATTCCATGGCTGTCCTATTTAGATGAAATAGATACACCCTTGAGAGATGGAGAGGAGTCCTGCATCATCCTCTACAACACCTGGACTCCATATGGATGCACAGGCCCTTTGAAAGCAGGCTGGTGATGCTGTGCCATTCCTCCTCCATAGCTGGCCTTCCCAGGGCAGAACATGTCCTAAGGTGCCAGGCCTGGGAAGTTGCACCATCTAGTCAATGTCTAGCCTGTGACCTTACTTCCATGAGTGACCTCACTTCCATGAGTGACCTCTACAGTGTCTGCCAGCACAGGAAAGTTCTACCCACTCTTCCACATATACCCTTGCCAGGATCTGACAGTTCAGGGAAGTTGCACCCCTCTTCCACTGATGGGACCCCAGGGGTGTACAAGCCTTGGTGTTCCAAGTTGGGGAAGCTGCTCCCTCCACTTCTGTGGTTGTTCTCCCCAGAACAGGCTAGGCCTCGGCATACATGGACAGGGAAGCTGCATCCACCCTTTCTATGTCTGGCCATGCACTAGGCAGCCAGGCTCCAGAAGCTGCCACTCTCTCTTTCATGGGTACACAGGTGCTGTGATGTCAGGCAGGGATACTGTGCTCCACTCTTACATGGTTGGACTCTGCTGGCATGGACAGACCCTTTGGAACCAGGCTGAGACTCTGCATCCCCTTCTTCCACAGATGGCTTCAACAGGGCCAGAGAGGACCTTGGGATCCTGACCATGGACACTTTATCTCCCTCTTACAGAGCTAGAATTGCAGCACTGGATAGTCCCAGGGGAGTCTTGCCAGGGAAGTGTCACACTTCCAAAGTTTGCCTCCCCAGGATGGGCAAGTTCCAGGAGTGATATGTCTGGGAAGCTTTGTCTCCTCTTCCAGTCCTGGCCTGTGCCCCTTTCCCCAGGAATGGCATCTACAAGGCCTGGCAGGCTGGGGAAATTGTACTTCCTCTACCACAGCTGGCCTCCCAAGGACAGGACTGGCCTGGGGTGACAGGCTGGAAAAGTGGGACATCTTCCACCATGACTAACCTGCTAGGGGCTGGTCATGTCATGGGGAGCCAGGCATGAAGGCTCTTCCCTATTTCCTTAGCTGGGCTGTTCTCGTCTTTCACTATTGGCCTCACCAGATTCTGCCAAGCTGGGAAAGGTTTGCCCCTCTCTTCTCCACTTTTTGTGACCCAGGCCTTCCTTGTCCTGTGGAGCCAGGTTGGAAAATTTGTTTTGCCTTCTTCCAGAACTGGCCTATGCTGGGCCAGACAGGACTGTGCTCCACTCATCCACACAGCTGGCCTCCACAGAACCAGACATGCCATGGAGATCCAGGCCAGGAATGAAGCACCCTCAACTTACAAAACTGGCCTCCAGAGTGCCTGTCTGTGTCTGTGGAACCATTTTGGAAAAGTTTCAACTCCATCTTCCATGGCCTTGGGGATCTTGATGAGGAAACTGAATCAGCCTTTTTCATGGCAGACTTCCACAGGAATGGACAGTCCTCAGGAGTCATGCCAGCAAAGCTGCACATGTTCTTTCATGGTTGGCCAACTCCTGGTTGGCCAACTCCTGACTGACCATGACCTCGAGTGCCAGGCCGTGGCAGCTTCACCTGCTCCTCCATGGCTGGTCTGTATTAAGTCTTCTACAACTGGCCTCCCCAGGCCCTGCTCTCCTAGTGAATCTGTGACCCTCTGCCTCAGAGATCATCTCAAGGTTCTTCCAGGCCAGGGACACTGTGCCCTGTCATCGATGGCTAGTTTCCCCAAGGCCAGCAATGCCCTGTGGAGCCATGCTGTGGAAGATGTGGCCCCTCTTCCTTGGCTGACATTCATCTTCCCTACCACAACTGGTCTTCCAGGGCCCAAAAGCCCAGGAAATGTGTACCCTTCGTCCATGGTGAGACCAAAAAGTGTCTGCCAGGCAAGGGAAGTTGTGACCCTCTCTGATAGCTGGCCTTCCAAGGTCTGAATCTGGGGAGCTAGGGTGGGGTAGTTAGTGTCACCTCTCTTGTCAGCCTTCCTCAGGGCTGGCAATGCCCTGGGGACACAATCTGGGGAACCTGAATTGCCCTCTTCCATTGTCCTCCCCAGGGCTGAAAAAGCTTGGGTGAACCAAGCGAAGGAAGCTGCAACCCCTTATTTCCTGGCTGGCCTTGCAGGTCTGATCATGAATTGGGTAGCCAGTCTTGATTAGCTTTTACTCCCCACTTCCATGGCTGGCCTTGGAAGGGCTACACAGGTCCTGAGGAACCAGGCCAGAGAACCTACATCCCCATCTTCCATGGCTTGCCTCCCCAGAACTGGACAAATCCGGGGCATCTGCTCTGGGAACCTGCACACCCCTTCCACAGGTAGGCTCGCCAACTCTAGGTATGACCTCAAGGCTCAGGCCATGTAAGCTGAGATCCCTTGTTCCATGACTGGTTTCCCCTCTGTGGCCTCTCTTTCTTGGCAGAACTCCACAGGGCTGGACAGGCCATGATCAGTCAGGCCTGGGAAACTGAGGCACCCTCTTCTACTGATGGACTATCCTAGGTTTGGCAGGCCATGGGGAGCCAAGCCACACATGTTGTGTACACTTATTCAATCGCTGGCCTCATCAGGGCCAGAAAGATCCTGCCCAGTCAGGAATATGCCCCCAGAGTCATTCCAGGAGGGCTGCTACCTTCCATGTCAGGCTCCCTAAGAGAGAACGAGCACTGAGGACCAAGGCCAGGAAAGCTTCTTTCCCAATTGGCCTCCCAAGGGATGGTATAACCTAGGGTGTGAGACCAATTAAGATGAACCCCCTCTTTCATGTCTGGTGTCCTCAAGGCTAGTCATCACCTGGAGAGGAGGGTGGGGGACACTATGACCCCTCTACAATGCCTGGCTTCTGCAGGACAGGCCACGCCATGGGAAACAGGCCTGGGAATTTGAAGTCACCTTTTTTTTTCTTTCTTTTTTTATTTATTTATTAAAGATTTCTGCCTCCTCCCTGCCACCGCCTCTCGCATTTCCCTCCCCCTCCCCTGACCAAGTCCCCCTCCCTCATCAGCCCAAAGAGCAATCAGGGTTCCCTGCCCTGTGGGAAGTCCAAGGACCACCCACCTCCATCCAGGTCTAGTAAGGTGAGCATCCAAACTGCCTAGGCTCCCACAAAGCCAGTACGTGCAGTAGGATCAAAAACCCATTGCCATTGTTCTTGACTTCTCAGTAGTCCTCATTGTCCTCTATGTTCAGCGAGTCCGGTTTTATCCCATGATTTTTCAGACCCAGGCCAGCTGGGCTTGGTGAGTTCCCGATAGAACACCCCCATTGTCTCAGTGTGTGGGTGCACCCCTCGGAGTCCTGAGTTCCTTGCTCGTGCTCTCTCTCCATCTGCTCCTGATTTGGACCTTGAGATTTCAGTCCGGTACTCCAATGTGGGTCTCTGTCTCTGTCTCCTTTCACCGCCTGATGAAGGTTAATATTCAGGAGGATGCCTATATATTTTTCCTGAAGTCACCTCTTACACGGTTGGCCTCCCCTGTACTAGGCTGAATAAGAGAATCCAGGCCGAACAAGCTGCACCTTCTTTTTCCATGGCTGGCCTCTTCATTGAAGGATAGTATATGGGGAGCCAGTCCAGCAAAACCTCTCCACCTATATCATGGTTTGCCTTTGGCCCTCTTCTACCACTGGCCTCCTTAGAGTCTGCCTGGTAGGATAAACTGTGTCCTCTCTTCCACTGTTAGCACCCCAGGTCCTAATACTCCCTCTTCCATGATGGGATCTTCAGCCTTGGACAGGCCCTGGGGTCCAGGCAAAGGATGCTGAGCCACCCTTTTTGGGGCTGGCTTCACCAGGGCTATTCAAGTCCTGGGAATTTGGGTCAGGAATGCTGAGCTCCACTTGTCCATGACTGGGCTCCACAAGGCCAGACAAGCTGTAGAGTGGCAAGCCAGGAACGCTCTCTCTCTCTCTCTCTCTCTCTCTCTCTCTCTCTCTCTCTCTCTCTCTCTCTCTCTCTTATGGCTGGTCTCCACAGGACTGGACAGACCCTGGGGAGTCATTTCTGAAATGCTGCACACCCATCTTCCATGGTTGGATATCAAATTGCCAGACAGTCCCTGGAAAGGCATGTTGGAACAGTTGTGACCCTCCTCTTCCACAGCTAGCATCCATAGGACAGAACAGGACTTGTGGTGACAAGCTGGGAAAGCCGTGACCCTTCATCCATGGCTACCTTCCCCTGTCTCACTCAAGCCCTGGGGTTCCAGAATTTAGATGTGGTGCCCCCACTTCCATGGCTGGCACGTATATCCCTCTTCCATTATTGGTCTTGTAAGGGCCTGAGAGCTTAGGAAACCAATACAGTCTGGTCCACTGAGAGCACCCACACAGTCTGCTAGCCAGGGAAGTTGTGCGCTCTCTTTTAAGGATGGCTTCCCCTGTACAGTGCAGTTCCTTGGGAGCTAGACTGGGGAAGCTCTGCCACCATCTTCCATGACTGGCCTACCCAGAACAGGACATTCCCTGGGCAGCTTGGGCCGGAAGACCTCAACCCTCTCTTTCTTTGCTGGCCTGAGGCTCCTCTTCCACTACTGGCCTCCCCAGGGACTAAAGCTGTGCAAATTGTATCCCCTCCTCCACAGATAGCCTCCATAGGCCTGGCAGGCTGGGGAAAATGTGTCCCCTCTTCCACAGATAGCCTCCATAGGCCTGGCAGGCTGGGGAAAATGTGTTCCCTCCTCCACAGATAGCCTCCATACGCCTGGCAGGCTGGGAAAAATGTGTCTCCTCCTCCACAAGTAGCCTTCTATGTTCCACCATGCCTTGTGGTAGCAGGCTATCGAATCTGAACCACCTCTCTATCAGCTGAACTTCCCAGGTCAGGCCAGGGACTGAGGTGCCGCATCATAGAAGCTGTGCCCCTTCTTCCAATCCTGGCCTCACAGGGGCTTCCATTTCCTGGGGATCCAGGTCGTGGATGTGTGCCCCCTCTTCAAAATCTTTCTTTGCAGAATCATAGAGGCCCTGGTGAGCCAGTCTGGGAATCCCACTCCCCATTTCCATAGCTGGATTCACCAGGATAGGACAGGCCCTTGGGTGACAGGCAAGGAAATCTGAGATGCCCTCTTTCATAGCTGGACTGTACCTCATAGTTAATGACTGGCCTTCACAGGGCCTACCCGTCTGCTTAAGCTGCACGCCAGCCCCGCTTGCACAGCTGACCTCCACATGACAGGCCCTGGGGGGCCAGGCCAGGGATGCTGGATTGCCCTCTTCCAAAGTTTGCCTCTGCTGGGCTTGAAAGACCCTAGGGAGTCAAATCATGGATGCTGTTCCCCTTTTTCCATTGCTGTCTTAAGTAGGGCCGAACTGACCCTGGGGAGTCCTGCTGAGGAAGTTGTTCCCCTAATTTCAAGTTTGACCACTGCAGGACTGGACAGTCCTTGGACAGTCAGGGTGTGGAAACTGGGCTATGAAGGGTCTGCAGTCCCAGGGAATCTGTACCCACTCTTTCAAGGACAGCCCACTAGTGTCTTGCAGGCCAGGGAATCTGTGCCCTCTTTACAATGGCTGGTCTCCCCCGGACAGGACATCCCAGGGGAGAATTTCTGGGGTAGCTACAACCCCTTTTCAATGGCTGGCCTCCCCAGGACAGTACAGGACCTAGGGAGCCTGATCAGGAAATCAGCACTCCCTTCTTCCATGTCTGGTCGCACTAGAACCATCAATGCTGGGGTATCTGCTCTCCCCTTCCACAGATGGTGTCCCCAAAACAGGACAGGCCATTGGGTGACAGGCTAGGGAACCTGAGTACCTCTGTCCATAGCTGTATTGTGCCTCTTAATGACTGGCTTACATAGGCCATTCAAACTGCACCACCCTATTTTATGACCGACCTACCCAAGTCCTACCAATTCCTGTGAAGCTTGTTCCTGGAAGTTGTGTCCCCCTAATCCATTGATGACATCAGAGGGGCCGGACAAGCCCTGTGGAGCAAAGCTGGGGAAGCTGTGCCGTGCTCTTCTATGACAGGCCTCACCAAGACTTGGAAGGCCATAAAAATTGTCTCCCCTCTTCACCAGCTGGCATCCTCATAACAGGACAGACCCTGGGGAGCCCACCCTGGGAAGCTTCTTACACAGTTGACCTGTACCCATTGCGCTGTGGCTCACTGGTAAGATTCTGGCATATTTCTTTTTTGGCAGCTATATGGCATCATCTTGACACCACCTTCTTACCTCCTCTTTCTCTGCTTGGATTTTCTGCCTTGCTATATTTTGCCTTATCATAGGCCAAAACAGCTTCTTTAATAACCAATGGTAATAAAATATACTCACAGATTATACAGAGTAATCCCACGTCATTTCCCACTCTTCCACAACTGGTCTCTCCAGGGACAGCAAATTCAGGGAATCTGAGCCCCCTCTTCCACAAAAAGCCTCTCCATGGCATTGAGGCCGGGTAAGCTGTGGACCCTCTTCCAAAGCTGGTCTCAACAAGACAGAACATGTCCTAGGAGCCTGGACAGAAAAGCTGCCCCCCCTCCATGGTTGGCCTCACCATTGCAGCTCATGTCCTGGGGTTCCAGGCCATATAAGCTGTGCCCCCTCTTCTACTGTGCTGGCCTCCCCAGTGGTGACTATGTCTTCGGGTTCCAGTCCATGGATTATGTGCCCCTATTCCATGGCTGACCTCCGCAAAGCCATACAATCCCTTTGGATCCAGGGAAACCCTTTGGAACCTGTAAGCCTGTCTTCCACAGTTGGTCTTCACAGGTCCAGACAGACACTGGGTAGCCAAGCCAGAATGCCTGCTCCCCACTCTTCCACAGTTGGACTTGACATGGCCAGACAAGCACTGAGGAGTCAGGCAGGGGAAGTTACACCCTCTTATTTTATGACATATTTTGAGGAGCCAGGTCAGGGAATCTGAGACCCATTGTCACTGGTAGCCTCTGCAGGACCAGACAGGTCTTGAGGAGCCATAATGGGGAAGCTATGATCCCCTTCTAATGTGACTGACCTCAGCACGACTAGGCAAGACCTGTGGAGCCAGACCTGGGAAGGTGAGGCCCCTTTTTCCATAGGTGTCCTCACACAGGCTGCACAGGCCATGAAAATTTAGAACAGGGTGCTGTGACCACCTATTCCATGGAGAGTGTCTACAGGGCAGAAAAGTCCCTGTGTAGACAGCCTGGGGAAACTGAGACTCTATATCACAACTGGCCACCACAGTCCCAGAGGGTCTCTGAAGAGCCATCTCTGGAAAGCAGCACCCAATAATTCCAAGGTTAGTCTCCTAAGGACAGGCCAGTTCTTTGTCTGCTTGACCAAGAAAACAATGCCCCCTCTTCCATGGCTGACCTTTGCCACTTCTTTCATGGGTGGCCTCCAAAGGGCCTGCCAGCCCATGGAAGCTGTGCCCATTCCTCCACATCTACCCTCCCTAGGGACTGCCTGACCAAGGAAGTTTCACCACCTCTTTCATGACTGGTCTATCCAGGGGTGGACAATAATTAGGAAGCCAGGCTGGGAAATCTGTGTTCCTCTTATCCACAGATGGCCTCCCCAGGACCGGGTGGTCCCTGGACTTCCAGACCGGGGAAGTTGAACTCCTTCATCCATGGCTGACCTTCCATGGGAAGGCAATGAACAGGGGAGCCAGGCAATGGAAAAATTACCCTTCCATGGCTGACCTGTGCCCCTTCTTCCATGACTGACCTCTCCAGGGCCAGTCAAGTCCTGAGGATCAAGGCTATGGAAGTAGTATCTCTCTCCTCCACAGTTGGTCTCCTTTGGGGTAGTCAAGTCCTGTGGAACCAGATCAATGAATCTGCAACTCCTCTTCTATGGCTGGTCACCACAGCACTGGACTAGGCATGTGGAGCCATGCTGGGGAAACTGTACACCCTACCCTGTTCCATGGCTGGCCTCCCCAGTCTGGGAGAGTTGTAATCCCTGTTCCACAGCTGGCCTTCCCGAGGATGATCATGGCCTTGGGAGACAGGTCATGCAAGCTGTGACCCCTCTTCCATGGATGGCCTGTGCCCCCTCTTCCATGACTGGTTTCCCCAGGACCTGCCAGGATACAGAAGTTGTGTTTGGTCTTCCAAGACTGGCCACCCCAAGGCAGACAGACCCAGGGGAACAAGGCAAGTGAAACAGCTTTGAAAGCTTCCTCTGCAGGGCCACAGGCACCCTGAGGACCTAGGATGGGGAAGTTGTACCCACTTTTCTACTGATAGTCTCTCAAGGGTCTTCCAGGACAATGTAGTTGAGCCCCTCTTTGAGGGCTGGCCTTCGCTGGACAGGCAAATCCCTATAGTGCCAGGGTGGGGAAGTGGCACCCCCTTCTTCCACATATGATAAATGTTTGTCATAGCCTTGGGAGACAGGCTGAAGAAATTTGACATGTAGTAATAAGGAGCAGTGGGCTGTGTTCCTGCCTCCCCAGCTCCTGGTTGCCTGGCTAGCTTATGCCCTGAAATAACAGCACACAAACTGTATTCTTTTAAACACTGCTTGGCCCATTAGCTCTAGCCTTTACTGGCTAATTCTGATATCCCGATCAACCCATCTCTAATAAACTGTGTAGCATCAGTCTTACTGGGAAAGATTCAGCATGTCTGACCTGGCGGCTTGCTTCATGGTGTCTGGCTTTGAGAGGAGCTGCATGATTTCTGACCTCACTTCCTCTTCCTCCCAGCATTTTGTTCTGTTTACTCCACCCACCTATGTTCTTACCTATCAGGGCCAAGGCAGTTTATTTAACCAATGACCTGCCTCCATCATTGACACCTCTCTTCAATGGTTGTCCTCCCCAAGACAAGCCATGTCCTGGGTAGGCTGGGGAACATGTGTAGTAAGGGGAGCGGCGGGGCTGCGTCCCCAGCACCCCGGCTGCCTGTCTAGCTTATGCCCCAAAATAATTACATGGACACTGTATTCATTTAATCACTGCTTGGCCATTTCTATCTAGCCTCTTCTAGGCTAACT
>NW_004949447.1:0-4348 GCF_000317375.1 Microtus ochrogaster | reverse complement strand
CGCAGCCCCGCCGCACCTATTACTACAAACATGCATCCCCCCTCTTGCACAGATGACTTTTCCAAGGCCAGCCATGACCTGGGATGCAAAGCTATAAATGCTGTGCCCTCTTCCATGGCTGGCCAGAGACACTCTTCTACACATGCCTACCCAAGGGCCGGAAAGCCTGTGGAGCTGTGTCCTCTCATCCACAGCTAGTATCTCCAGGGACTGACAGCCCAGAAAAGGTGAGTCCCCTCTTCCACATCGGACCTCTCTAAGACAGCAAAGGAAGATGCATGCCCCTTTCATAGCCGGCCTCAGCAAGACTGTCCATGTCCTGGGGTACCTGGCCATGTTAGCTGTACCCATCTGTACCAGGGTGTTCATGGCCACCTTTCAGGAAGCCTTGGTCCATGAAACCATTTTGGTGTAGAAGCAAATAAAGGTTCTCATCTTCTGTGAAAACAAGAGAAGAACCTCTTTAACAAAGCACCATATCCTTAGACCCAAATTCTGAAGTCATGATACCTTTATAATATACATGGTGGTTTAGCGTGGCAGCCCATTCCATGAAATGTTTCTCTGTTCTTAGCTCTTTTACAGTCAAAAACTTCAAAGAAAATACAATATACATAATTCACACTCTCTGTGAATTTTCCATTTTTACGTGGCTTATTCTTCTTTATTCCTTTTAATATATAACTATCTGTACCTTCTCTTTAAAGACTCTACCCTTTTTAAGGCATTAACTTTATTTTTATTACTCTCTTTACTCTCTTTATTCTCTCTCCCAAGCTTACGTACATTTATCCAACATTGCAACCCATTTAAAGGTGTTTTATGTCTGAGTATATTCTATTGTGAATCTGTAATTCTTTACTGTCCAGGAACACTTCATAAAAATGCTTATTAAAAACTTAAGTTGTGCCCTTTGTAGGGGTGATATGGTAGCACCTGTTTGCCTGCCCAGTCTGTTATTATGGTAAAAATGTTAGTTCCTGCCCTCCTCTGCACAGTCCAGCATGGTGGAGTGGATTGTGCCTCTGAGCCATGCACAGCGCCCTATTCCAAGCACACAGCCAGTCCGTGTTGCCATCAAGCAAGCCACATGCAGCAAGATGCTCACAACCCCCATCCAAGTGCTTGGTCTCCCGAAAGAGCCAGAGGTCATACTGGCAGCATAGCCCAGAAATCCAGCATTTCAAATCCACCACAGCTTTTTTACTTCTAAGGCTGAATCACGAAAATCTCACTAGGAGCTGTGGCAAGCAGCCAGCAAACAGCAAGAAGTTTGTTAAACTCTGGTTTTTTATTCCTTTTAAGCCCTCTTACGTTTTCATGGATATAGTTGGCCACATTGGGCTGCCAGTTGTTACAAGAAGGGCCTCTTTGTTCTCCCCAGCTACCTGGTTAGCTTAGCCCCTGAGATAACCACACAGGAATTGCATTAATAAAACACTGCTTGGCCATTAGCTCTAACTTCTAATTGTCTGACTCTTACATATTAGTTTAACCCATTTCCATTAATCTGTGTATCGCCATGTGCCAGTAGCTTACCAGAGATTCTAACCAGCATCCATCTGAGGCAGAGTATCCATGACTTCCTTGACTCTGCCCTTCTTCCTCCCAGCATTCAATTCTGTTTCCTCTGCCTGCCTAAGTTCCACCCTATCAACTAAGCTAAGGCAGTTTCTTTATTCATTAACCAATGAAAGCAATACACAAACAGAAGGAACTCCTACACCACACATGGCTGAGGTCTCTAAAATCAAGATGCATCCTCTGTAGCTTTTTGTAGGCCTTAGGAGACTGTCCTCTGAGTGTCCTTGTACGAGGAGACAGAGGAAACCAGGTAACTTCTGAGAGACCTGCACCTCCCATAGAAAGAAGGGAGAACTGACACCCACAGAGGGGAGACTCAAGTCTGGTCTTTCAGAAACTGCTTGGGCAAAATCTCATCTGTCAGTCACTTCCTGAGTATTCTTCAGTATGTCAAGTTTGACTGAGATGAGGTTGTATGTGGGGCAGGTTCTGTCCTTTGACTTCTAAAATTGGGTATTACTGATTAACCTACTCATGTCTAACATGGTTGTCAGTGTGATATGACATCTGAATGGACATAGTTCATCTCACATCACTCATTTGTTCCGAAGGTCCACCAAGACCTCTCCTGAAGCTACAGTCAAGACTTCTGGTGAATTTTCAATCCAGGATGAACATGGTGCTAGCTCTTCATTTCCAGACTTCCAGTAAATTCAAAGTGTGAAGTGGGACTTTTAGAAAGGTCTAGAGACAAGGACCCAATTTTCTCTGCTTTTGTGTCCTTTGCCTGCACTTCTCACGCTCAGATGTGTATTGTAATTTAAGCTGGCTGTATCCCCTTTCCTAAGGCAGGTCCATTGTCACAGGTGACTCCAGATCAAGGATTTTGGCTTTTATGTAGCTCTAGGTGATGCACCAAAGCAGCGACATACTATATATCTTTTCCATGAGTATGAGAAATTTGATTATCATGAAATGCCTTTGCATAACTGTGTGTGTTCTCACAATAGCCATTCATCTTTCCTTAAACTTGAGAGCAGGAAAGATCCATCAATCTTCATGGCAGTATCTGCTCTTGTGTTGAGTTCTTCCCTGGGGAATTCCAGTTCTTAGTATCTCCAGCCCAACCTGTTGCAAGTTGATCACACATATGCTAACTTAGGATGGCTGAAATGTAATCTGTAGAAGTATTGTGGTAAATGCTGTGGGATTTCCCTCTGTATGCTGTGATTGCTATTAATGAATAAAGAAACCACTTTTGACCTATAGAAGGGCAGAATTTAGGTGGAGAAGACAGAATTGAATGCTGAGAAAAAGGAGGGAGAATCAGAGAGAAGCCATGTAGCCCCACTGGGACCAGATAGAACTTTAGCCAGTAGGTCACAGCCACATGACATAACAGTGATGGATTGAAGAAGTGCAAGCAGCTGAGAAAGGAAAACAAAACCTACAGGTAAGTGCCTGATATAGCTTGGAAGAGACTGATACTGCCCTCTTTGTCTTTGACCCAAAGGGAGGGTTCAGATTCTAGCCTGACTGCCTCTTACCAAGAAGCCTGTCTTATAGCACTTGGCCTTGAGCCTCTTGGACCCTGCTCTTCTAAGTTTGAAAAGACACAGAACCTTTCTAGATAGTAGCCCCTAAATAGAAAAAAAGATTTGCAGCCAGGCGGTGGTGGCGCATGCCTTTAATCCCAGCACTCGGGAGGCAGAGACAGGCGGATCTCTGTGAGTTCAACACCAGCCTGGTCTACAAGAGCTAGTTCCAGGACAGGCTCCAAAACCACAGAGAAACCCTGTCTCGAAACCCCCACCCCCAAAAAAAAGATTTGCACCTGAAGGGGATGTTAGGCAGTTCAGGGCTTCTGAGACTCTGACAGTGGCTTCACAGAACTTGTTTTCATGGGACCTGCAGGCAGAATGTATTCCTGTTGGGACTTCTGCCCTCCTTCAGAGAGTGTTTGTCCTCTGCCTGCTGATGCCTTCCCCATACCATGGAGAGTTAAGAACAGGTGTGGGCTGCACCCTGCTCTCAGGTGCACAGTATTCGTTTTGGTGCCAGGGTTTTCAAAAGTAGTTTGAATCTTTCTGAAATTTGTTTTTTTTTCCCCTCTGGATTTGGCCTGACTCTTAGTTATCCTGGTTTGACTACTATGAACTCCAGTCTTGGGTTGTCTGGGGATGTGTGACTTTTCAGGACTGGTGGTACTTGGAGGTAGGGATGACAAACGGAGGCTGGATGGGGCTCACCATTTTTGGATGGTGGTTCAGTTACCTCTGCAGCAGGTCCAACTAGGATTGCCCGAGCTGAAAAATAATGTACACATGTTGAGAGTCAAGAAGAGAAAGCTGTGGGACAAGCAGTTTTACTGCAAGATTCCTGTGAGGAGGTGAAGAAACTCTTGAAGGAGATCCGTGAGAAGATCTGTGACCCCTGTGTTGAGCAGCAGCAGGTAGGCTGAGGCATCGGGGGCATGCTACCCACCTGTCCAATTACACATACAGACACCCAATAACCATTCACACACCCATGCAGGCTTCCATCTTCTACCACCCAATTGTTCATTTCTGTGATCATTCACAAGTCTCTCTGGAGAATTATTCTCTTGCAAGAAACTGCATAATTAGCAAGCAAACCTCCTGCTTTGCTATAAGCTGTAATCCATTGAGAGAGATGGGTCAGTGACGTATTATACACTTACTTGTCATTATGGTCAGAGGGTTTCTATGCAGGGAGCTACATAGGGAATAGAACATAGATTTCATTGATCAGGTCAGCAGCCTGTGGCTCATTTCCTTTGCAGTGGTCACATGAGATCACAGGT
>NW_004949446.1:40670-41102 GCF_000317375.1 Microtus ochrogaster | reverse complement strand
TGTCTCAGTACTTATGCTATAGGTACCCAATTTTGATTCTTAGTGCCCTCATCAGATGGCTCAAAACTACCTGTATTACAGCTCCAGGAAATCTGGTGCATTCTTCTGTCTTCTTTTTTTATGAGATATGCAAATGATGTAAAGGCATATTTTTTTAATATAATTTTTCAAGTGTAAAAATAAAAACTTAAAGAAAGCCGCTTTAAAATTAATGGAGTCATGCGTGTGTATATAAATAAATAAATATATAGTGTTTAAATATGTGCATAAAAGATACTACATATTGTTAAAAGGGCTTTCTTTTATGTATGTTTTTTACAAATTTAATATTATTTACTTTTTTTTAGTTTTTCAAGACAGGGTTTCTCTGTAGCTTTGGAGCCTGTCCTGGCACTAGCTCTTGTAGACCAGGCTGGCCTCAAACTCACAGAG
>NW_004949446.1:0-5949 GCF_000317375.1 Microtus ochrogaster | reverse complement strand
ATGTAGATTCCCATCTTGGAGGTACATTCTGTCTGTTACCTTATCAAAACTTTGTGATAAAGTCTGAAGGTCAAATTCAACAGCCTGAACCCTTTCAGGTAACTTTCTAATACCCTTGGATATGGAGTCAAATTTGTCTGTCATAGTATCCACTTGTTCCGATAACCTCTGATTTTCAATAATTTTAATCCTGTCAATTAGTTGTTCATTATTAGTTCATAAAGATTCTATCGTTCTTAGGAGTGCCATATTCTTCCTTAATGATAGAATATGGAAAAGAAAACTGAAACCTAGTAACAAGCAAATTAAGGTATCCCCATAATCATATAAAACTTGTATGATGTAATCCATTGTATTAGTAAATATAAATTTACTAATCTATTGTATTAGTGAAAACAAAGCAGTAAAATTTGCGTTAGAAATGAAAACTGCCACATTACCTATTATCCAGCAGGTGGGGTTGTTGCCGAGTTGCGATGAAAACGGGGTCCTGTTTCAGTGCCTTAGTAGATGTTAAAAACTGGAAAATGCAAGTTTCTCAACAAAGTAAATGTAATTAAATCAATTCCAGAGACAGAACCAGAAACCCAGAATCCAGGGGTAGAGAAAAGCAACCTGGAAGCCACTTTTGCCTCCACGTGACAGAGTCACCCTGAGGGGTTGCAGCTTTCAGCAACCGGCAACCACGTGCTCTGGTTCGTGCCACTTAAGAGCTGTGCTTGCAAGGGAGATTTAAAAACGACTCAGAAAAGAGCAAACCACGCGGGCAGAGACTGAGACTACACGGGCCTGTGGAGTTTAAATCCATGTGGGGAGGCAGACGATAGGCTGCGTGGGGACTGGAAGTCAATCTGAGGTGTCTAAAGGGAAAATATAAAGAACTGCAGCAATAAAAGCCAGTGCGTGGTGATTTATATTAAGCTGCTGGCTACACACACAAGACACCGGCCACAAGGCCGCTGCCGCTGCACAGGCCGCGGCTGAGGAAGGGAGGCTCGCGCCAAGCCGAACTTGCGGCCGGCAGCCGAGTGGGGGAAGGAGAGGTCCTAACACCAAAGGTTGGGCGCCAACTGAGGGTGTAAGTCACAAAAAATACCACACCAGTTTGGAATTATGATTAATAGGGTGGTATTTATTTAAAGGGGAAAAAACTTACAAATCCCCGTCCCAGACAACAGCCCTCTACGCAACCAGGAAGGGAGTCTAGTCGCCGGCAGAGCAGGAAGTGGAGAGAGAGAGGCGAGGGAAGTGGCCGCTTTTTTAAAGGGAGAGAGACCACGCCCCAATGGGCTGGTATCTCAGCGGCTATAGGCTGGAGGAGCGGAAGGACCTCCTGCAACAGGTTAGATTAATATTTAAATTGGCTAATTCATTAGTGGAGGACCCTTTATATTTAAGACACTCCTAGTTAATATTGATGCTTACTACAAATGGTGGGGGACACAATATGTACATATATTTTTTTCTGTGTGTATCTCAAAAGATATGTACTTAAACTGACCTATTTTTATGAGACACTATGATATCTATTATACTCCCAATTTGACTCATTATGATTCTGTACCTTGAATTATATATGGGCTAGATATATTCCCTAAAGTATTCTTTCATCTTCTTTTTATTACCATACTAATTCCATGTTTGAAACTTTCAAGGTTTAAGTGACAGAGTTTTTCATTCACTCTGAAGACTGTTTACTTCTGGATAAATTCCTTGGAAAGTCTTTGATATAATGAAATTGGACTGAATTTTAAATGAAAGAAATAGAGATGATCCAAGATTCAGCATTTGATTAGTATACCATGTAACGTGCATATCATAGTCAAATAAAGTATTCTCTGGTGACCACCATGACCCTGTGCTAAAAAATCTCAGCAGCTCTACCATGTGTTCAAACACAGATCTTTTAGAAATAAAAGCATCTTAGGTCATTGCTAGAGCAAGTTATACATAGAAATACACCACATTTTTAATTATGCCTTTTATTCTTTAATGAAAAGACTGTATGATCTGAAAATAAATCAATAGGCTAAAAATATATGCATCTTTAGAATTTTTTGCTCTGGATTATAAAACTGTCCAGGTATGCTATATTCGTAGAATGCTTGCTTACTGAGATTTACCGCAGTACCATATAAAACAGGATGAGGTGGTACATTCCTATAATTCTAGCCCCAAAAATGTGGTAGAAGGAGAATCAAGACAATGTGTATATGTATGTGTGTGTGTGTGTGTGTGAGAGAGAGAGAGAGAGAGAGACAGAGACACACAGAGAGAGACACAGAGAGAAAGAGACAGAAAGACACATAAAAAATTCTGAGAACAAATACTCTTTGTACATCAACAGTAAAAACAAAAGCAAAAACAAAAAAAATACATTTTTCTTCGAATATCTGAATACTCATGGTAAATTTCAGTCTTGTTTGTGCCACTTCACAGCATATCCAATAACTCAGTGTGATTCTTCTGATAGAAAGAAGAATATTATTATTCTTCTCCTAGAAGAACAATGCTAGGCTGCTTTCTTTCTGGTTTTGAAGTAGATGATATTCCCAAGATGAGAGAGGCAGTCCTTTGGAAGACTATAAGATGCCATCAGTCGTCCTTGCTTCTTAACTTCCATGTTCTTTCATAGGAGTCCCCCAGAGATCAGATGAAGCATCTGTGGTGCGTTTTGCTAACAAGACTAATCCACAAAAGTAGTTAACAGCTTCTGTGTGTTCTTAGGTAAGGGAAGGTCACCATCTTTCCATGAGGACACTCACCAATCCTTGTGAGATTCCTAAGTGGAGAGGGACTAAGAACCCAGAAACAGTTCCAGAGTCTCCAAGTAGAGATTAAATGGGGGCTGCGACTGCTCAACAAGTATAGAAGTGCTCAATACTTTTCCCTCTCACAAAAAGAACAGGAAGAAATTGAACAATAGGGAGTGCAATGAGCAGAAGATTTAAAAATAGCAACAAAATACAATAACAACAAAGAAATAAAATTTCACACACCAAATTATTATGACTGTAAAACTCTAAATGTAAAGGTGAAGTCTACGTAATCTGAAATCCTGAAGGAATTCTTGAAACAGCACTGTAGTGTGTCTGGTTTTTGTTCTTCTTTCCAGAAACATTTCACCAGGAATGATTTCATATGTGGCCAAGGTAGAGAAAGACAGTAGAAAACAAAGGACAAGATGGTGGTGGGAAAGGCTAGATGCCAACAACAGGGCTAGAGACTTATATGTTTTTCAACTATCTGTGGACAGGAGACACAGGCACACTCCTTCATTGAGTCTGATTTTCTGCATGCGATAAGCCTCGGGTAATAAGATGAGCACTTGTAATTACAAGGCCTGGTTCTGATTGATTAGTTTATCTGCATGAAACATGGGAGGACTTGCCCAAAGCAATTATTTTCCACAGCTTCAGATTGCCTTAGAAAACATTTCATTTAAGGATGCTGGTGATTCTTTTAATAACTCATAGCTTTGCAGGGAGGAAAGATTGAACAAACATTCTTTATATGGTCATATCTCCATATCTTTGTCTTCATCCATTGATTCAGAAAAAAGAAATAAAATTGTGTCTAAACAAAAGAATTTTCCACAAGTATTATTCCCTAAAGAATACAGTGTATCAACCATAAACCTAGAATTTATACTGTATTGAGCAGTTTCCACGTGATTTGAGGGATACAGAAGGAGGCTGTGCATGGGTTGTCAGCAAATACAATGTTTTTTTTTTTTAAAGAAGGAATTCCTCATCAGCAGACTTCACTATTCACAAGAATGATAGAACCAACAGATATAGAGAATGCAGAAGGATAACTGGAAATTCAAATATAGTATGTGTATGTGTGTTATATGAAATAATAACAGAATGAGTTATAAGCTTTTGATGGTTATTAACAATCTAGGAATTATTCAGTCTAGAATAATTTAAGTAAGACTATTGGATTTGACTCAAGCCAGTCTTGCAATTTTGAGGTAGTGGAGCAGAAACGAGGCTGTCAAGCAGAATGCTCATAACTTATACCTTCCCTTTGGTCACTGGTTTCAATACTCTGACTAAACGAATGTCCAAGGCAAGCAAAGATTTAGCACAGCTGTTTACTTTCTAGCTCCACATTAAAGGATGATCTTCTCAGCAGAATTAGTGTTGAAAAATTCACATATTACCAAGAACCATCTAGAGATAGCATGGTCTGCATTAAGAGTCTGGTAACATTCTCTATAGAAATAGGAATAAAAAACCAAAGCTCTTGACATTCAAAAGACTTCAATAATCAATGCAATTCTGAGCAATCAGGAAAGAAGAGGGTGTTGAAATATCTAATTTGGAGTTGTATTTTAGTCATACAAACATACAACATTTCACTATCACAAGAGTGATCAAGAAGATGGTGGAATAGATGATTTGGAAAAAGCCACACATCCAGAGCCATTGAAATGTTAGAAAAGTACCAAAAATGTGCGTTTATTTTTTCACAACTTCATTTTAGCTTTAAAAAAATTGATGATGAAAAAACTGGGAATATATATATGAAGAATGAAGAAGAATGAAACTAGGTCTTTATCTATCACTTCATTCAAAACCCAGTTAAAGAAAAAATCCTAAAAATTTCAAGGCATATAGGAGAAATATATGGATAGGAAGTGATAATCTGTGTGACTGCAATAGTAATTGGCAAATGGAATGACATCAAATTGAGAATCTTCACATAGCAAGGAAACTCAAACAATTGCAGAGACAGAATGGCAGAAAGTTTTTGCTAGCTACTCATCAGGCAGAGACTTACATCCAGAAGAACCAAAAAAAGTTAAATGCCAAAGAGTAAACAATCCAACAAAAACACAGTCAAATGAACAGGCACTTTGAATAAAGTGAAAAGGCCAATAAAAAATATGACATTATTTATCATCTCCAGCAATCAGAGAGATATAAACTGAACCCACAGCTATATTCTCTCTCTACATTCTGTACTGCTAGCAAACAAACAAAAAACAAAACCAAAAGTGTTGGCCAAGGTGCATAGAATAAAGACCCTTGTACATAATTTTGGGAAAGAAATTTGTCCCAACATGAAAGAAATCAGTACAGAGGTTTCTCCAAAATGAAAAATAGAGCTACCATATGGGCCAGCCACAACTCCTAGGTGTCCACCCACATACCAGATCCATTGCTATGAGAGAAACTTGCATGTCCATGTTTATCACAGCATCTCTCACAGCTGCAGCCTGTGCAGTCAGCATTGATGTCCGTCAGCAGAGGAATGGCTAAAGAAAACACAGTGCATATGCACAGTGCAGCTCCCTTAGTCACAAAGAAGGCTGAATTTATGTTTTCTGTAGGAAAGTAGATTCAACTTGAGTTCATCCAAGAAAATGAATCTAATCATAAAAGAACAGAAGGTTATGTGCAATTTAGAAAGACTTTTTAAAAAAAAAATCACATTAAAATAAAATAGAGATTAGTGGTCTATATTAAGAGTCTGGTGGTTTTAGGTGCTGAGGAGTTCCATCTGGATGGGTGAGTGTGTGCTATCCAGGGGTGAATTGTCCCGGAAGAGAGCACAGCCCCCCTCCCCCAGCTCCTGCTGCAGGGCTGTCTTTCTTACACACAACCCAGCCCCCCTAGTCCCCCGCAAGCCTGCCCTGCTGTCTGCTAGGTCCTTTGCTCAAGAACAGCTTTCTGCTCCTACACTAAGGCTACCCACCCAGAGAGGTGAGTGCCTGCCTACTGAGCAGGCCTCAAGGTCCCCCACAAGGGAGTGTTGAAATACGAGCGGCGGGGATGCATCCCCAGCACCAGGCCGCCGGCTTGGCTAGCTTTATCCAAAATAATTACACGGAAACTGTATTCTTTTAAATACTGCTTGACCCATTAGTTCCAGCCTCTTATTGGCTAGCTCTTACATATTGATCTAACCCATTTCTATTATTCTGTGTAGCACCACGAG
>NW_004949445.1:39259-41403 GCF_000317375.1 Microtus ochrogaster | reverse complement strand
CATACCCCGTATCTGGAGCCTGGAAACACATCACTATTTCAGGAGGACCAGAGTTAAGTGGGCACCAATGAAGTATCTTCCAGCTTCCTTTCTCTCTGCATGGAATAGCATATGGATTGGATGATTTTGTTTATGCTTTTAAGTTATTTTTTTGTGCTGCAATCACCCATTATCAGCACTTCCAAGTTATAGGAAGAAACTCTGAAGCAATGAAGAGACTCGTGGAACATGATTTAGAGCTGCTTTACAGAAAGAACTTACAGACTGGTGGACCAGACAGGGAGCATGGAGGCTAGAAAAGGCAGAAAGAGGAAACTCGGAGAAATGACTGTTCTCTGGGGCTGGCCGGCATCTGACCTCCTAACCCTCTCCCCTAAAGTAGGAGGTATCTAAATGTCCAGTGACTAGTGGATGAATAAACTCCCTGATTCACCAAGTTAGACTTAGTGGTGTCCTTATGTAGACGGGCTCTCTATCTGGGATGAGTGGCCTTTGTTCGTGTCTTCCCAAGAACAGTGTCACATAAGGCGCAGCCTCCCTCCCTTGGCAGCTCACCCAGCTCTGTTGCAGGTTGGAGTCTGCACACCCCTGGAATGAAGCTCTGCACTGCTCTTGGTAACCTAGGCAGCTTTGCACAGTTGCTGCTCTGTGAAACTTCTCTGATTGACAAGACAAAGCCCAGGATGGAAGGGAGCTGCAGTGTGGAGGAGTTTAATGATCCTGTTGATCTGAACTGTAATTAGAGCAGGAAGAAGCCAGATCCCAGCTAAGAAATGGAGCTCATTTCAAATATCACAGGCTCTAGTGTGCTGTGGACAGCAGGGTTAGAAAGAGACCGTGTAATCAACACCAGTGAAACATTGACCTCAATAAACCACTGGAGAAGGACAAGGCAAATCTTCAACTGGCTGATTTAAAACTTTAGTCCAGGGTGAGCAGGCTCTACTTGCAAATGCTATTCATGTTTAGAAGTTCAAATGTTCCCTTTCTGTGGCATAAAATACCCAGCTTTATTTAAAAGTATAAAAAGTAGCTAATTAAAACCATTACAAATTTACCAGGCAAATCTCCATAAAGCCATCGTGGCAGTTCATTGTAGTCAGTGTGTTAGGACTACGTAAGAGCCCCTAGAGTAGGAGGTATCTAAATGTCCAGTGACTAGTGGATGAATAAAAACCACGATGGACCCAGACAACAGACTGTCACTACCTGTATAAGGAGCAAAATCTATATGAGTGTGGTGACACTCCTGTCATCCCAGCACTTAGGCTGAGACAATAGGGATGAAACTTCAGGCCTAGCCCGGGCTATGCAGGAAGAAACTTTCTCAGGCAGCAAGCACCAGAAATAATATCCAGGCACCTGCAAATACATGGGTGATCCTCAAAGCATCCTTAAAAAGGGACAGAAGCTAATGATAAAAGACCACATAGCCCCAACTAGACATTTAATGCCACCAAGGAAAACTTCCAGTTACAGAGATGGATTACATATTGATGAGCAACGGAAACCATGGAAACCCCCTAATAGCATAGGCTACTGTTACAGTTCTTGGTTACTCTCTACAACCTGGTGGTAAGGCCCTATTGCTGAAGACAACACTTACATACATGTCACCAAACACTGAGAACTTGAACAGATGCCTAACTTGAAGTTTCACCCCTACTGAGTAATGGTCATGCCAAGGGCACTCTACACAGCATTGGAGGATAAAGATAAGCATCACTATCTCTCAGGCACAAACCCTGTAATCTACAACAGTGATTTACCTGCAAGATAGCATTGGGCATTAGTGGCACAAATGTTATGGGAATAACCATCAATTTTCTGATTTGATTGAAGGCCCACTTTATGAGCTGGAGCCCATACCTGACATTGTTAAAGTGGACGAGAATCTGACATTAACAGGTCATGGGCCTAGGAAAAAGCTTAACACTATTGTTCTGTTGAGGGAACATAACAATACAGTTACTCCTAATGATGACATTCTGTTAGACCTATAGATCAGCATCTTAATTGGCCCTCATCAAAGAAGCTTCTTGCATTGTCTAGGGAGGGAGAGACTTGGAGTCCTAATGCATGTCTCTATGAAACCCACTCCCTGAAGCTCAGAGGTCCGTGTAGAGGAAGGGGTGGAAAGACTG
>NW_004949445.1:0-1047 GCF_000317375.1 Microtus ochrogaster | reverse complement strand
CACATGTGCGTGTTTGAATTAAAAGCAAGTTCTTCAAGTAACACTGATAACCACACATTCATTTCAAGTATAATGACTCCATAGCCTGGACACCACAGAGGCCAACTGCTCCCTAACAACGGAATGGGTGAAAGGCATGTGCCATGTGTGTACCAGGAAAGAGTATCTAGTCTCCATGAAGAAAAAGATCCTAAGGCATGTCACATCTTGTGTGCACCTTGAGAGACTTAGGCTGAATGAAAGAAGCCTGTTAGAGAAGAACAGCTGGTACATAGCTTCTTGAATGAGGTTCTCAAAGCAGCCAACCTCAGACCAGAAGACAGCAGGATGGTGGGAGTCAGAAGCCGGGGGAAGAAAAGAAGCCCCTGCTGTTCAGTAGGCTCGCCTATGGTGCATTTCCAAGGTCTGATAATGGGGAGATCTCATCCTAAGTCTTGTCATAGAAAGCAATGTACAAAACTGCTTTCTTCCTGTTCACTCTTTGTTGAGGTACTCTTCTGACCTGCTGTCAATTTCTTGCTAAAAGATACTGTAATTTCTTCCTTCTGAAGCTCCTTGCTGGAATAACCGGCCCAATGTCACCAGGTGTTTTAATATCTCTTTAATGGGAAGTCCTCAGGTTGTTGACAACTGTGGTGTCAGTGTTGGTGATGGGGTCTTGGAGACATGTGACACCCCATCCCATGTGTTCTGCATGTGATCTGAGCCCAAATTCTCCTGACCTCAAAGTTGCTGGACTCCACTTGTGACACTGCATCTTCCACTAGATCCAACAGGAGAGCCATTTGGAGCGGTACAGGGGAAGCTAGACAGAGCCAGTCCCCACATTTGGGTCACCGTAAAACTACAAACCAGACATTAAAAATGTAGACATTTGTATGCTTTGCTACTTTTTTCTATTTTATCTTTTTTTTTAAAGATTTATTTATTTATTATGTATACAACATTCTGTTTCGATGTATGCCTGCACGCCAGAGGAGGGCGCCAGATCTCAGTACAGATGGTTGTGAGCCACCATGTGGTTGCTGGGAATTGAACTCAGGACCT
>NW_004949444.1:41069-41556 GCF_000317375.1 Microtus ochrogaster | reverse complement strand
CAAGAATTACAGTTACAATATTTATATCTATTTTATCTTTCATCATAACAAAGGAAAACTATAACTATCTATCTATTCTTTAACTTCATCAAAGACTCCAGAAGGATATAATATTACCTAAGTAAATGAGAAGTAAGCAATTTACAAAACTCTAGAAATCACAGAGATATCTCTCTGCCTAGACAGTCAATCAAAGTTCCTATGTACCACTGGGGCATTCATCTTCGGCCTACAGGCCCATAGTATCCAGCAGACTTTTCCATGAAGCAGGAAATTTCAAAGGCATTTCAGTCACTATCTGCTGTGTCCTGCAGGATGTCTCACAGACTTTCATGAATCAGGAACCCCCAAAGATCATCTCACCTTTAAGCACGTTCACCAGTCCTCTCTCTGAGGGTCTCTGTGTCCAGTTTATGCAATAGTCCAGGCAAGAGCAGTTTCTTGCCCAAATGGCTAACCAACTCCATAAGGAGCCTCTTCACTGCCC
>NW_004949444.1:2336-2842 GCF_000317375.1 Microtus ochrogaster | reverse complement strand
CCTGCCACAGTGTGCCTGAAGATGTGGATCTTCTAAACAGTGATGAAGTCCTTCCTCCACTGCACAAGGTAGACTAGGATACTCCCTTTTTCCTAAGTGATTTGTGACTTCACTTCTCTCGTTAAGTCTGCCAAAGTCTTCCGTTCTAACCACCATCTATTTCTGTCAATTAGACTTCAAATGCACACTCTGTAACCAAGAGGGCCTGATATCTATCCTGTATGACTGAGGGGGCCAGGGAAGATCTATACCTGCCCAAGGCCCAAAACTTTCAAATTCCAATCAAAAGGCCTTCAAAACTTACCCTCACTTAGTAAGGATCCAATCATTCCCTTTTGATGAAGGAAGGCTCAGACCTTCTTCCCCTTTACTTATATATGCTTCACCTACAATACATCATCTGAAGAGGTCATCATTATCCTCTTTTTGTCAGGGTCCTCAAATTCCTCCCCTCTGGCCAAAAGGTCTGAAAATGTCTTTCTTTCATAGAGGAGATTCAGAGCATC
>NW_004949444.1:0-711 GCF_000317375.1 Microtus ochrogaster | reverse complement strand
CCAGACAGCCTCAGATCTACTCATTCTGCAAGTTGTCTTCAAATAGGCCCTTCGGTCCAAGGAGAGCCTCACACTCTTCTCCTCTAATTCAGTGGCCTCAGACATTCCCCCACCCAAACCTGAGACCATAGAATACTTTTCTTCACACAATGACTTCTCCAGACATCCCAGGCTTAAAGACCCCAAGCCCATGTATAGGAAGTAGAGTCTAGAACTGAAGTCCACTGCCTCAAAGCCAAAATCAATATAATGTGGTCCCCATCATTCAAACTTAGATCTGAGCAGCTGAACATATGCTTGAGAAGGAGAATAAGCTTGGGACTCTCATGCAGACTTTTGGAAAATACTCAGACTACTGCCTCGCCTACCACACATTCTCTACAGTGGACAAATATCCAAGTATCTGATGAAGAGCTAGAAGCTGATAAGGCAGTTCCTGGAATGTGTTCCATTGTATGAGGTGGGCTGGGACTTTGATCTCATGTCAAGCAGTGGGTATGCTAGTTTCCAACTTTACCCAATCCAACATGCTATTCAATATCTATAATAACCCCCAGATTTCCATACTCCTCACAAGACACCATCAAACATTTCCCCTCTGACCATGAGGTCCTTCTATTTTCTCCAGGGCTCTTGTTTCCTCCCTTCTTCCCCATGCACCTTGGCATGTTTCTGACATCTCACCTCTGACCCTTTGATCACTATTCATAC
>NW_004949443.1:41684-42239 GCF_000317375.1 Microtus ochrogaster | reverse complement strand
CAGGAGCCTGAGAGCCATCGCAAAAACACAAATACACATAATAAATTTTTTAAAGGTGGGGGGGAGACAGAATATAAGAACAAACTGAGAAACAAAGAAAAATAGTGTTGGCTGGTCAGTTCCCTGACTGAAATAAGCACATTCTGAAGGAACCACAAAGCGCAGTCGCGGCGGAGCAGAGCGGCGCAGCGCTACAATCAAAAATAGGCTTTGGGGGACCAGAGGCGATAGAAGCAAGCGGCAGGGACCGTCGTGGAGGTAGAGACAAGCAGCGGTGCCAGAGGGGTCTGGCGCGGCAGCCGACGCAAGTGGCGGGGACCGGCGTGCAGGAAGAGGCAAGCGGTAGGGACCAGAGGGGTCTGGCGCAACAGCCGACGCAAGCGTCGGGGATCGGTGCAGGTGCAGAGGCACGTACGAGGCCGAGGCGGGAAAGGGCGCGCAGTAACGAGAGCAGACTGCGGTTGGATCAAAGAGGTAGGCCCCATGTTGGCAAGGTCACTGGCAAACGGGGAGTCTGGTCCTGATCCTGAAGACCTTCGGAGGGGTGAGAGGGTT
>NW_004949443.1:2017-3285 GCF_000317375.1 Microtus ochrogaster | reverse complement strand
CCATATGCCAGCACATCTGAACTGACTGAAACATACAAAAGAAGGAGATACACAGAAAGAAGACATCCCTCCCTGCTGGACAGGATCTGATCTCTGATCTGAGATGAGAATAAATTCATCGAATGGCTTCCAACAGCATTTCATTTAGAAGAGATTCCACATTTTATTCTGGATAGTTAGTTAATTAGTTAGTTAGTTAGTTAGTTAGTTAGTTAGTTAGTTAGACAGAGAGATTAAAGGGGCCTGTGAACTGGGGTGGCGTGTGGCTTCTCAGGTCATGTCAGGTCATGTCAGAGCAGGGAGGGGCGGAGGAGTGTCCCATTGGCCTTGACAATAGGCACCAGTCAGATGTTAATATCAGGGCCAGAGAGTTCCTCTAAGGGAATGAATGGAGACCCTTGCTTACCTAAGAAATGCCTGTCCTTGGTAAAGGACTTGAAAATGTGGTTTCACATCTTACCAGAAAGCTCCCTCTGCGAAGGGAAAGTCATCATGATTTCTTACTTTTTTCCCTACCGTTCTGATCATTCTTACTGAATTAAGTCTTCCATTGTAAATAAATAAAGCAAGCAAGTATGTAAGTAAGTAAGTAAGTAAGTAAGTAAGTAAGTAAGTAAGTAAGTAAGCAAATACGTGGATGGATAAACAAATAAATACAATGTTTGCTGTTGTTGATTGAATTTTGGTTTCATAATGAATCTCTCTCTCTCTCTCATACACACACACACACACACACACACACACACACACACACCAAAAAAACAAAACCACTAAAGATACAATAAAAGGAAGCATAGCACCTTTAATCAGGGGCCAGAGTGAACTCTGAAAGTTTTCCAGGCAGGGCTATATAAAGAGATGCTTCATGTCGGGCTGAAGAGATAGTTTAGGTTCAATTCCCAGCATCTATATAGCATCTCACAGCTGTCTGTAATCCAGGAGACTGAGAGCCATGGCAAAAACACAAATACAAATAATAAATTTTGAAAGGTGGGGGGGGAGAGACAGAATATAAGAACAAATTGAGAAACAAGGAAATATAGTGTTGGCTGGTCAGCTCCCTGAAAGAAATAAGCACATTATGGAGGAACCACAAAGTTGTTACACTTTGAGGGTGTGATGATGCGAGATTGTGAGTGAGTGAGTGTCCTGTCAGAACAAAGTTAGTCCCATAATTGATGAAATTCATTATCCCAAAACGTCAGCAGAATATATCCCAAGCTTACAAATGTGTGGTCAGATTGTGACTGGTTGGGCTGGAGATGCTG
>NW_004949443.1:0-1537 GCF_000317375.1 Microtus ochrogaster | reverse complement strand
CCCAGGACACCCAGAGCTAGCTAACAAGAAATTGCAGTCTCAGCCGGGCTGTGGTGTGTGGGGGTGGGTGCATGCCTTTAATCACAGCACACATAAAGATCTCTGTGAAATCAAGGATGGCCTGATTTACAGAGTGAGTTTTAGGACAGCCCATGATACACAAAGAAACCCGTTCTTCCTTTTTTCCTTTCTTTCTTTCTTTCTTTCTTCCTTTTTTCTTTCTTTTTATTTTTCCTTCTTTCATTTTTTCATTCTTTCTTTCTTCTTTTTAATTATTAATTTATTTATTATATATGCATTTTCAAGGATACAGTGCCAGATCTCATTACAGATGGTTTTGAGCCACCATGTGGTTGCTAGGAATTGAACTCAGGACCTCTCATAGAGCAGCTAGTGCTCCTAACCTCTGAGCTATCTCTCCCGCCCAAAGAAACCCTTTCTTGAAAAACAAAACGAAACAGCAAAAGAAAGAAAGAAAAGGAAAAAGACAAAGAAAAAGGACAAAAAATTGCAGTCTCTTCGCACTCACTCTCTCATCCATTGGCTCTTAAAGAGCTCTCAGGCTGAACTGGATGTAGAGAGAGCCCGCCCTTTGGGGGCGGGATGGCCTCGGGCTAATGTCTATAATTTGGCCTGCACAGACGCTGGTAGCCCCTTCTTCCTGTCTCCTATTTCTGGGCATCGCGGGAACTTTGGTTGCGTAAGTGTGCTATTTATATTAAAGTTGTATTTATTTTATACCAATTGGCCTGTATTAATTCGATCCGCCTTCACTTGGCAATTAGCATGTATTAATTCGATCAGCCTTACTTGGCACTCCAACGTTGTGGCCCCGTACCTGCACCAGGATCTGCGCGCTGGCCTCGGCCGCCCCGCGGGTCCCGGTTTCAGCCAGCGCTGCACCGGGGAACCTAGTGCAGCCTTTGCGAGTGAGATTGGTCTCCGGAGGGTAGCTTTCATTACCCGCCGACTCTGCTCGGGACTCCCTGTGCACGCTCCCCGGCCCAGCATGCTCCGGCGTCCTGTATCATTCAGCTCATTAGCCTCCAGCGGCCGTCAAACCCGCACCCTACCATGAGCGCTAGTGGGCATGCTCTCTCGCTGCTAGTGCTAGTGCTCCGGGGCTCCGTTGCCTGCACAGACCACCTCAGTGGCAGACTTGTTGTGATTTCGGTTTTGAGTTGTTTCAGACCGAACCTCCACATGGACTCAAGTGGACTCTTCTGCCACCTCTGGCAGAAACCAGTCATTACAGGTAAATTTTCTTCCATTAAAAGAAAAGATGTCTGAGAATATTACCCTCGAGAATTTTAACGGTCTTTTTGAATGTGCCATGTGGCAGATCTTACAAGAGGTGGCTAATACCCCATATCATTCTTCTGGGATTAGTAATTTTCCTTGGCACTAAATGGTTTGACAGCAAGGATATGATAGAGTCTTTAAGGGACGAATCCAGGATTCTTAAGGCAGAAGCTGCACATCTGAAAACTATTGAGGACTAATCTAGGATTCTTAAGGCAGAGGTGGAATAGCTAAA
>NW_004949442.1:40828-42436 GCF_000317375.1 Microtus ochrogaster | reverse complement strand
CAAAACTAGTATCTATTTTAAACTAAAAGCAGTAAAAGAAGAAAATTACAGACCCATTTCCCCGATGAACTTAGACACAAAAATTCTCAAAATGCTTCAAAGCTGAATTCAAGAATATATTTGAGTCATTACTCTAATGAATATTATGGTAACAATACTCAGATATCTCACCTAACCTAAAACTTACTGAGTTTACTCAAAATGGATAACATCTAAAACAGTAGCACCGTTATAATAAATGTTACGTTCATCACAACCAAACAGAACCTCAAATAAGCTGTAATTTAGTCTGTAGTAATTAGTGGCAATACACTACTACTATAATTGTACTGAAGTTGTAAATTGTTAATCTAGAACTTGCCAAAATAAGCAATATATTCACAAAAGGTGCTACAGTTAAATAGAAAACTCCCGTTTGGAAGTGCTATATATCAACATGAAAATCATCAACCCAGACGTTCTTACCATGGAACTTAATGTGGCCGCAGGTGCCAGGCTTTGTTTAGTACGGAGATCCAGCTTCGCTTGCTCAGCAAGTTTTGCTATTGACAAAGTCCACGGTCATTTTTAGGAGCCTCTTAGGAAGCTATGCTAAACCCAATCATGTAAACAGGAAAATATGGTCCCTGAAGAGAAGAGCTTCTGGAGGCCTGGCACTACCCAAGTGAAGGGGGCTGGCTCTAGTTGGCTGTCAGTCAGAAAGTTCTGACCCCAGCGGAGGAATCACAGGGATTCCAACCACTCCGCTGAGCAAGCATGTGTTTGCAGCTCTGTCAATGACGGAAGAGGGCTGACTGGAGGGGCCTGTTATAGAACAGTAGCCTCATATAACATGACCATTGCCCTCTTGATCTGTCACTCCTAAATGCTGGGTGTATTAACTGCCCATGACAGAGGGGCTCACAACCCCCCACCCCAAGGATAGACAAGTTGACAATTGCTGGGGGAGACAGACATTTTTGGCACTGCAGCTGCCCACTTGCCCTCCTATAAACAACGCATTACACTCATTGGTTCAAGGGACGCTTTGGTAGACTCATCTCTTTGGTATGTGATTGGTGTCCTATCTGTGAGACTAGTAAATATTTATTTATGTCTCTTCAGGAAAAGCTCACGCAACAGGGCCTCCGAACAGAGTTCCCAGCAGGAGGTGGAGAGTAAAAACATGTCTCAGAAAATAGATTCTTTCAGTCAGGAAATAAAAGTCTGTGTTTTCTCACCAAAGCTAATCCCTCTATGTGTTATCAAAGAATGAATGGATGTTATCCGAGTCCATGCCCATGAGAGGCGAAACCTCACGCAGGCATCTTCATAACCACAGTGACTGACACTGGCTATGTCGCACATTAAACTTAAAATTCCTTCCTCTGCCAGAAAAATGCTGGCTTCCCGTCTGTGTTTAGAACGGTTCATCTCAAAGCAAGGAAGAGAAGCCCATTTCTTACAGCTCGTGTGACATGCTGAGGAACACCCCAGGCACGTGGCGGGTCATCTAGGTGACCCACACATGAGCCATCTGTAACTGAGATACCTTATATGAAACAGAGGCCGGACATGCCCTTTTGTTCATCTTGGTGTTCTCTCCCCTCTTCCTCCGTCCAAATAAAC
>NW_004949442.1:0-2261 GCF_000317375.1 Microtus ochrogaster | reverse complement strand
CTAACAGACTAGTCTTTGGCCCATCACTGTGTCATGATCTGTACTGCCTTCCATTTGATAAGCTCTACGGATAACCTCGGAGCAAAGGAACAGTAGCCATGACTTAATGGCACTTGCATGTAATTCCACTGTCTTCCGATCCTACTGTCAGGAGGCTCAGGTGGGAGTGTACAGGGCTCCGATGGTGGCTGGCTAGAACTCTGCAGCCTGTCTACAGAAGAGAGCAAGGATTCTGAACTAACGTCTAGATGCGCTGCTTTAGGAGAGAGAGAGACTTAGCAGTATTCTGAGGAACAAAGAATTCGGTAAGAATCTATTATCATTTTTAGTATCCATCATCTTCATAATCATGATCATAATTATCACCTCAAGTAATCACTGCGGGCTTCTTAAAATTCAAATCCTCTGTCTCTAAGGCTTATATTAGATCTGTGGGTAATGCCTGAATGATACACAACTTCCAACTTGGAAAATTCTAGGTTTTGGGAAAATAGTTTGAGGGCCCACAGAAGAAGTGTATGTATCACAGACAAATTAGCTAAGCAAAAAGGAGCTCCCAGCTCCTGGGTCAATGCAACACTGACCCAGCTGGCCACTGGAAGCCCCATGTGGGTCACGTCAGCGCTGCTGGTCCCAGCCCAGCTCTGTGAGGGGATTACTGAGCCAACTGGTTCTGCTTCTCGAATTTGGGTTGACAGCTGGATGCCGTGTCACTCACTCCCAGAACTGCGGGTGTCAATTCTGAAACTTTCAGTCTTGTCCCACACTTCCTTTCCACGGGTGACCTCAAGAACACTAGTGGGAGTTCACTGAGGCCCACAAAATCATGTCACAGGGAACAGGGGCTGAGAAACATGAAATAAGGCAAATGGTGAAACCCACCTCACTGTTCATAAAAACAAATAAACAGGCGTAGATTGCATGTTCGAAAGAGGAGAAAACATGGGTGTCAGTCATTCTTCTGGGCCACCTTCCTCCAGAGCTCCCGCTGGGAGTTACTCAAACATTTCTTAATAATCACCTCCTGAAAGAATTCAATGGTAAGACTGCAAGACACAGGAAGCCTCTGCTGAGGCTTACGACCCTGAAAACCCAGCTCTAAGGTCACCTCTGTGACCTGGTTAAATAACTTGAATTACTGTGGTTTCTCTTCTCCAGTATTTGAAGAAATCGTTCCACCTAACCACTAATTCTATCGATTACAACAGGAAAGAAAAGGTTTAAAGGGCCTTTCATGGCAGCTTCTCTGTTCTACATCTGACTGGGAATGATCGAACATCAAAATGCACGCACTGGTGAGGGGTGCATGCACAGCAGCTCCCGAAGGTCTGCTGCATGACGCCTTTAAGCAAGGCAAGGTCTGAGGGCTGTGTGTGCATCTCTGTAGCCAGCAAACTCACTGGGCTCTTTAAGGGCTATAATAGGGTGACATTGGCAAGATGTAGAACAGGGAGACCTGAACTCTCAACACAGAGATGGTAGCTCAGGGACAACACATGAATAGTTGCCTCTGTGGCAAATCCAGAAAACTTGCCAGAGCTCTGGCACCCAGGAAATAGAGAGCCAACCATGGAAAAGTCTGGTGGGAAGATTCACAGTGTTATCAGCTGGAGCCCAAACCCCCAGTTTGGCAGAGCACATTCAAGAGAAATTGCAACTCCCAACTTTTTTCTGAGGATTAAAGAGAAGGACAGAGGACTTTTAACCTTTGGATGTTTGCAGGGGTGTCACAGAGACTGTTTTCTGCCTTGTCTGAATTTGAAGTGGCTAGAAACAGGGTAAGGGATCAGGTGGCAGAGAGGTGACCTTTTGAAATGAAGCTGTCAAGGTCTTGAGAACCAGACCAGCCACGCCGTCAATGATAGCAACAACTGTCAGGAAAGGAGTAAAGCCACTACCGGGCTGGGATCACCAGCTAGCGCCTCTCCTTCTAACTCAAGTAAGACTTACCATGAGCAGAGCATATCTGAAAGAACTTTAATAAAACAGAAACTGGCTGACAACAGAAGTTGATGGATTGTACGGTACAGGACAGCATCAAGGAAGCTTGTGTCTCACAGATGAATGTATTGAGACTATTCAGCAATGGGAGTGGTATAAGGATAAGAGAGATGGATGATTTCTATGATCCCTGTTTGGTTTAATCTTAAGGAAAGCCGCTCCACCGATGCAAATAACTCCAATGAAAGCAGATTAGACCAAATTAAAATGACCGTGTTTATAAATGCAACACTCTCGGGTGGACTGAGACAACATGGCGG
>NW_004949441.1:40306-42733 GCF_000317375.1 Microtus ochrogaster | reverse complement strand
GTAGTCAGGCAGAAAGTATAGTTGAAGCAACCAACCAGTAAGTAGAGGTGGGATGACGTGAAGAGGAGAATTCTGGGAAGAGGAAAGACTCAGTCTGCATTCCTCACCCAGACACAGAGGAATCAGGATGAGACTGCCTCACTAATAGAAGGTACCAAGCCATGCGACTAGCACGGACAAGAATTATGGATTACTGTAAGGTGTAAGAATTAGGTAACAAGGCAGCCTGAGATAATATGCCAACCAGTTTATAATTAATGTAAGCCTCTGTGTGTTTCTTTGGGACTGAGCAGCTGCAGGACTGGGTATGATAGAACCTCTGTCAACAGACATACATATATACATATAAATGAAAATAGCAAAAACAAGTCTTTGGATTTTTAAACTTAAAAAATTACCTACCCGTCGGTTTGTGAACACAGAATAGCAGTCCTTCACTAGTACATTTTTGATCATCTCTGTGTCTGTGATAGCTAACACAGGTGTTCGACCATCATGTAACCTGTGCAAAGAACACAGCTGATTAACCCAAGCCAGGTTCTGAAGTGGGAGCCCCAAATCCTCATTTTGATTCCAATGTTACATGACCCTCACTCTGGTTATACAACAAGTTGTCACACTAATTCCAAGTCCAGCTAAGGGAGTCTGACCACAGATCCATGGAGTCTTTGTAAAGTGACAGGTGATGTCATTGAAGACACAATGACTCATTTAAGGACAAAACAGTTTGTAGTGGGAATCTCGTAGTGTCATTGTATCTTTGGTAAACATTAGAATGAAAAAGTTGTTTCTCACTATATGTATTATAATGACAGAATATATTAGTTTCTTGTTCAAGGATCCAAGACCTTGAGGAAATCATAGTCAGAAACAGTGATTGTTTTCTATGACTTATAGTTGTTTTCTCTATGGGATTTCTATCTATTGTATATCTTTTGTCACAGTACTATCCAGGCACGCTTGGAGGGCTTGAATTATTGGCTACTGCAACAATGCACAATAGGGACTGAAACTGCAGTGGTGTGATTATTTCTTTCAGAGAACATATAGAATAGATCAAAGTAGCTTTGGCATGAGGAACTTGTACCCCAAACACAACTTTGGGTAGAATCAATAAATACATTTTTGAACTGAGATTTGAGGTTTAGTTCACAAAAACTGTTCCTCCCTGTTGCGAGTGAGCCTACAGTTAAATTCTGGAATTCCTTTCCTTTGAATATCCCACACAACAGGAAGCACCAGACATTGGGTGTCCAGTGTCATAGGTTCAGAGATGAGAGGTCTCGATACTCCAGGACTGGTGATAGAGGGTGCTCAGAGCAGGCGGTTTTTCAGGATAGGATCAGGACTTGGGGATTTCACCATCTCAGGAGCAGCAATATGCTGGTCACTTAGTGTTTGTTAAAAGGAAATGGAGTGAATGTGAGAGAAAAACAGCTTACAGAACTGTTGGTAATAGTTACCAGACATTGTTATTGGTTTCATGCATCTCCCTTCAATGAAAACTTGGGGTATGGAAGCCAGTGTTGAGAACCTAATGAGCTCATGTAAGAGAGGAGCCTATACATCCCAGAGAGGAGTCAAGATTTGCTCTTTATGTAATTTGATCTCAAATGCTCTGCATCCACTGCAGAGAGAGGAATCACAGAAAGGTCCATTTGAATTTGAACAGGAAAGTAAAGAGGAAAACATCCAGGCTAGCAATTGTCAGTCAGCAGAGGAGAATGTTTCCTCACAGGAAGATAGGAATGTTGTTTCAGAGAAAGAAGAAAGTCAGGAGGGTCAAGGTAATGGGGATGAGACATTGAAAGTAACAATAATTGGGACCTTTTGAAACTGAGAAGCTTCTGTAAGGCAAAGGACATGGCTAAAAAGACAAAATGGTAGCCTATAAAATGGGGAAAGATCTTCACCAACCCCACATTGGACAGAGGACTGATTTCCAAAATTCATAAAGAACTCAAGAAACTAGATATCAAATTACTAAGTAATCTAATTGAAAACTGGTGTGTGGATCTAAAGATAGTATTCCCAACAGAAGAATCTAAAATGACTGAACGACACTTAAAGATTTTTTTTTAACATTCTTAGTTATCACAAAAAAAGCAAATCAAAATAACTCTGAGATACCATCTTACCCCTGTCAGAATAGCTAAGATCACAAATACTGTTGACAGCTTATACTGGAGAGATTGTAAGTGGAAACTCCTCCATTGCTGGTGGGAATGCAAACTCATGGAGCCACGTTTTTTTTTTTAGAATTCTTTTTTTATTAATTAATTAATTAAAGATTTCTGTCTCTTCCCCCCTACTGCCTCCCATTTCCTTCCCCTCCTTCAAAAAAGAAGCAGACTCACCCAGGAGAAGTAGAAGACTGGAAATAATCAAACTGAGGGCTGAAATCAACAAAATAGAAACACAGAAAAC
>NW_004949441.1:3413-4376 GCF_000317375.1 Microtus ochrogaster | reverse complement strand
GAGAATTACAGTCCAATCCCACTCATGAACATCAATGCAAAAATTCTTAATAAAATACTGGCAAACCTAATCCAAGAACACATAAAAACATCATCCATTATGATCAAGTAGGCTTCATGCCAGAGATGCAGGGCTGGTTCAAAATACAAGAATCTATCAATGTAATCCATAGTATAAATAAACTGAAAGAAAAAAAATATGATCATTTCATTAGATGATGAAAAAGCATTTGACAAAATTCTACACCACCTTATGACAAAGATCTTGGAGAGGTTAGGGATACAATGATCATATCTAAATATAATAAAAGCAATATACAGCAAGCCAACAGCTAACATCAAATTAAATGGAGAGAAACTCAAAGCCATCCCACTAAAATGAGGAACACGACAAGGCTGTCCACTCTCTCCATATCGCTTCAATTAGTGCTTTAACTTCTAGCAATAGCAATAAGACAATATAAGGAGATCAAGGGGACTCAAATTGGAAAGGAAGAAGTCAAACTTTTGTTATTTACAGATGACGTGAAGTGTACATAACTGATCCCCAAAAGTCTACCGAAGAACTCCTACAGCTGATGTGGCAGGATACAAGTGATGTGGCAGGATACAAGATCAACTCAAAAAAATCAGTTGCCCTTCTATACACAAAGGGTAAAGATGCAGAGAGGGAAATCAGAAAAACTTCACCTTTCATGATAGCCACAAATAGCATAAAGTATCTTGGGGTAACTCTAAACAAGGAAGTGAAAGATCTATTTGACAAGAACTTTTAGTATTTGAAGAAAGATTGAAGAGGATACCAGAAAATGGAGGGATCTTCCATGCTCTTGGATGGGTAGGATCTACATATTAAAAATGGCAATTCTAGCTGGGCGGTGGTGGCGCACGCCTTTAATCCCAGCACTCGGGAGGCAGAGGCATGCGGATCTCTGTGAGTTCGAGGCCAGCCTGGTCTACAAGA
>NW_004949441.1:1676-2363 GCF_000317375.1 Microtus ochrogaster | reverse complement strand
TCTCTGCCTGCTTGGTTTGATTTTTTCTGAGATTTTTATTTTTATTTTTCCATTCAAATATTTACACTTTCTTCCCTCCTCCTAATCCCCTCCTGTCCCCCACACTGCTCTTCCCTCTCCCTCACTGCTTGAGAAATGGCAGGGAACCCTGCCCTGTGGGAAGTCCAAGACCCTCCCTGCTACATCCAGGCCTAGGAAGGTGTGCATCTATATAAGGATGGTATGTCTGAGCTGTTTTTAATCCTTCCTTGCAGCATCACACTTAGGCAGTGCAAGTCAGAGTGCAAGCATAAGCATTTGCTGACCACTGCTAACCCCTTGGGGGCAAAAACTCCCTGTGAAGTTTCTGCAGCTCAAATAGATACACTATTTGAAATCCTCACCACAACTGAGTGGAGCGCTGCCACAGTGACATTTGCAGAGTGACCTTTTGTCCCAGCATAGGACGCTGGGTGCGCAGTGGTCTGCTCTCGCAGAGGCTGTGTCACAACCCACTGTGGAGCAGCAGCGTGTGTTCCCGTGTGTCCCAGGTCAAGCTGTGCTGTTTATCAGCCACTAGAAGCTCCCTTGGTTTTTGTGCCCTGTGCCTGGATTCTGGGTTTTCTCCCTCTGTCTACCACATCTAACCTCTGAAGTGACGCATTTTCCCCCAGTTTTTAAATAAATATCAGGGCAGATTTTGTTTTG
>NW_004949441.1:0-1240 GCF_000317375.1 Microtus ochrogaster | reverse complement strand
GAACCAATGCAACAGTGTCATGACAAATCCTGTTTTAAAATCTGCTCTGATTTCCAAACTGGACAAGAAACAGCACCATCTGCTTGTTAACAGGTAAAATGGTAGGTTTTGTTCCTTATGGTACCTTTGCCATGGTTTTTGCTGCCACTATGGAAGAAATCACAAGAGGCCTACATGCCTATGGAGATACCTCAATTTACTGGTTATTAGGTTTCAGTTTTCTTCTTCATACTATATCATTATGGAAGTATATGGCATTAATTGATAGGATAGGATTAATACCGTGATAGGCAAAATTGACTCCATATCTACGGATACTAGGAACTTACCTGAGAGGGTCCAGGCTGTTGAATTTGACATTCAGAAATTATCACAGGGGAGACCTGATCTTGGCGCCAGTAGAGCCAACATTGGGTTGAGTTTCTGACCCCGTTGCACCAGCCCTCGACAGGGAACTCAGAAGTTTCTCAACCCCCTAGCCTTCTTGGGCTCTCTGCAGGACCTCAACTCCCTGCATACTGCCTCTTTCTTCCCATCCCACCCAGCTTGCATCCAGAACCCTCCCCTCTTCTGACCTCTGCCCTCTTTGGGCACATAACATCACCCAGCTCATCCTGTCTGGGCATGGGGTCCGAATCCTCAGGGCAACCAAGTGAAAGGGAGTTCCTTTGTTTCACTAGCCTGACTGCACCAAGCAAGGTAGGTGCTTTGTTTACAAGCTACCCAACCAGCACGGAGACCTGATCTCTGCGCCAGGAGAGCCATCACTGGGGAGAGCCATCACTGGGAAGGTACATCAGAAGGCAAGGAGAACTGATCCTGTAAAAGAAGATCCATAGGGGAGCATTCAGAGGAAGAGATGGGCAGGCGCCAATGCAAGAATTCACCCAACAATCTGAAAAGCAACATAAAACCACCAGAACCAGCGACCTCACAACGGGAGGACATGAACACCTTAATCAAGAAGAAGTAGAAAAGATTGACTTCATGAAAGTGATTGATCAATTTAACTTTGTATCAATATACAAGAATCAATACCAATATATTTGTCTAAAAGCAGTAACTCACAATCACAAATTTATTATCCCATCATTCCCTCTTTTTTTTCATAATGATCCTTGAGCTTATAAAATTCCTCCCCCAACCTCCAAACCCCTAAATGATGTCCCTAAACCCAGGGGCAAACTTTACTGGGAGAGGGGATGTCGTCCTCTAGAATTACTTCCAGCTGTCATGGGGG
>NW_004949440.1:41771-42922 GCF_000317375.1 Microtus ochrogaster | reverse complement strand
TCTCCTGAACATCTCATATTACTGATTCATACTCAGTAATATGAGAAATTAGGCCAGGAGGACACGGAAGATGAGGGTTGAGTCTTCTGAAGTGAATGAGTATTTAGGGAAGGCTCAACTTAAGGGAACTTGACTCTGAGTGGCAAGACATGAATAGCTGCTGCTAAGGCACAGATGCAGGCGTCGGGTGCAGGCACCAACTGGGCTCTTGGCATCCTAATGCATCATCAGAGCTGTGTGGGAAAGTCAGTTCAAACGAGGGGCCGTGTTCAAAGGGAGAGGGAAAAATCTAGGACAGCACTGGTTTGTCTTTCTTTCTTTCTTTCTTTCTCTCTGTCTTTCTCTCTTTCTCTCTTTCTCTCTCTCTCCTGTCTTTCACTGGCTAAGAAAATGGTGGCCTCCATCTCACTGGGTGTTTGATGAAGGGATAGATGGGATGCACACACGGCGCTCACATATAAGCACGCACGCACATGCATGACATGTACAGATGGGCGGTTCTGATGTTTTCAGAGGAAGGTGCTCAATGGTAATAATCAATATGCTGGTAAATAAGCCTAGAAATTGCTGAATATTAAATCATTAAAATTCTCTCTCTCTCTCTCACCATATGCCAGCACATCTGAACTGACTTCAACATACAAAAGATGAGGAAAAACTGAAAGAAGACATCCCTCCCTGCTGGACAGGATCTGAGCTCTTATATGAGATGAGAATAAATTCATCGAATGGCTGCCAACAGCATTTGATTGAGAAGAGATTGCACATTTTATTCTGTACAGTTAGGTAGTTAGTCAGATAGATAGATAGATAGATAGATAGATAGATAGATAGATAGATAGATAAAGAGGGGCCTGTGATCTGGGGTGGGGTGTGGCTTCTCATTTCAAATCAGGTCAGGTCAGAGCAGGGAGGGGCCGAGGAATGTCCCATTGGCCATGCCAATAGGCACCAGTCAGATCTTAATGTCAGGGCCAGAGAGTTCCTCAAAGGGAATGAATGGAGACCCTTGCTTACCTAAGAATTGCCTGACCTTGGAAAAGGAATTGAACCTGAGGTTTCAATTCTTACCAGAAAGTTCTCTCACGGAAGGTAAAGTCATCGTGATATCTTACTCTTTTCCTACCGTTCTGATCATTCTTACTGAATTA
>NW_004949440.1:38244-39868 GCF_000317375.1 Microtus ochrogaster | reverse complement strand
GAGCTCTCAGGCTGAACTGGAGACCAGGGTGTCATTCATAACTGGGAAGCCAGAAACCTTACGGGCTCACAGGAGGACTGACTGCAGCACTTGATGCCTCAACCCTGCTAATAGCTGTGATATAAGGCATGGTAAAATACGGACTTTGGCAGAGCACTACTTACCTTTCTCTATTATTATTGCTACACAACGAAAAGGACTTAGGGGGGGATGATGTGAAGTGCTGTTATTGAAATCTGACTGACGCCTTCCGCACTCCTTGTCAATTTCCGACTTTGTCAAATCAACTGTTGTGAATCTTTGATGTGGGTTGGGTCTTTAGGTACCCAGAGAAACAAGACAGTCCTATCGCATCCCATAAACCTCCCAGTTCCTGAGCCCTAGCCATGTAAATCTCTAAGCCATCACATCCAGAAATCTCTCTAATCCCTGCTAGTGGTGAACTCACTTTGTCTATCTTCCCCAGGACCACTAATTAGTTCTTCATGCCATGTTTTCCTGTGAGATCTGGGGCCAGCTTTCTTCTTCCTCCCTCTGGCCTTTCCATGAGCTCCATTCTCTAGACAACATGTCTAGAACCGAGTCTTATAGGCACTGAGAGAGTGTGCCTTGAGTGCTGTTGGTGTTTCTAGGACACGGGTCACATCACAAAATTCGGAGAGCTCTCCGGGATACCATAGAATTTTCAGCTGATGTCGTGAGGCACAGCCTTTACCTCCTTGCTTGTAGAGAGAGCCCGCCCTTTGGGGGCGGGACGGCCTTCTTTCTGTCTAAAAATTGGACTGCACAAACCCTGGTAACCCCTTCTTCCTGTCTCCTATTTCTGGGCATCGCGGGAACTTCGGTTGTGTGAGTGTGCTATTTATATTAAAGCTGCTTTTATTTTATTCCAATTGGCCTGTATTAATTTGATCCGCCTTCACATGGCGCTCCAATGTTGAGGCCACATACCCACACCAGAACCCGGCCCTGGCCACAGCCACTCCAAGGGTTCCGGTTTCAGCCAGCGCTGCAAGGGGGAACCTAGTGCAGCTTTGCAAGTGAGTTTGGTCACCGGAGGAAAGCTTTCCACACCGACTCTGCTCGCGATTCCCTGTGCGCGCTCCACGGCCCAGCGCGCTCCGGCGTCTGGTATCTGCCATCTCATTAGCCTACTGTAGCCTTTGCGAGCGAGATTGGTCGCCAAGCTTTACGCACCTGCCAACTATGCTCGCGACTCCCTGTGGGCGCTCCCCGGCCCAGTGCGCTCCGGTGTCCGGTATCGAGCAGCTCATTAGCCGCTAGCGCCCGTCAAAACTGCACCCTCCCCGAGCACGAGCGGGCATGCTCTCTTGGGGCTCAGATTACACTTCCGGGTGTGCTTGCCTGCGTGACCCTGCCCGTCCCGCTGGCTCCTGCTGCTACCGCTGCAGCTCCCTCCTGAGCCGCCATGTGTGTGTGAACCACCATAGCGGCAGACTTGGTCTGATTAAAATATCCTCTTCACACTCATTATAAATCCTCAGGCAGAACGATAAATTTCCGTTTTGAGTTGTTTCAGACTGGCACTCCACGTGGACTCAAGTGGACTCTTCTGCCACCTCTGGCAGAAACCAGTCATTACAGGTAAATTTTCTTCCATATA
>NW_004949440.1:0-688 GCF_000317375.1 Microtus ochrogaster | reverse complement strand
GGGTGCTTGATGCTTCAGACTCATGTCATTGAAGGGCATAACATAGTCTGGATTCACAGAGATTCAACACACAGAGCCATTGTCACTTACTAATACCCCAGGACACCCAGAGCTAGCTAACAAGAAATAGCAGTCTCAGCTGGGCTGTGGTGTGTGGGGGTGGGTGCATGCCATTAATCACAGCAAACACACAGATCACTGTGAATACAAGGATGGCTTGATTTACAGAGTGAATTTTAGGACAGCCCAAGATATACAAAGAAACCCTTTCTTTCTTTCTTTCTTTCTTTCTTTCTTTCTCTCTCTCTTTCTTTCTCTCTCTCTCTCTTTCTGTCTTTCTTTTTCTTTTCTTCAATTATGAAATTATTTATTATATATACATTTTCCAGGATACAGTGCCAGATCTCATTAAAGATGGTTGTGAACCACCATGTGGTTGCTAGGAATTGAACTCAGGACCTCTGAAAGAGCATCTAGTATTCCTAACCTCTGAGCCATCTCTCCAGTCCAAAGAAACCCTTTTTTGAAAAACAAAAGAGCAAATAAAAAGATAGAAAAGGAAAAAGAAAAAGAAATAAGACAAAAAATTGCATTCTCTTACCACTCACTCTCTCATCCATTGGCTCTTAAAGAGCTCTCAGGCTGAACTGGATACCAGGGTGTCATTCATAACTGGGAAGCCAGAAAC
>NW_004949439.1:42545-43125 GCF_000317375.1 Microtus ochrogaster | reverse complement strand
CCCCATTCCTCATGGGAACTTCTCTGTTTTTCTTGATTGTTTTCTTCAGTCTGCCTTCCACATTCATTAAACTCAATGTACGAGGAGAAAGAAACCAAATATGAGATTCAAAATACAGCCAGGGTTGGCAGGTAATGAGAGCAGGCCTTTGACTCTGGCACTTCATTAAATCTGATTTATTCTTGAACTTCTCTATAAACATTCTTGTTGGAGTTGAGAGATTGTATGAATTCAGTCAATTTCAGGTAATAGCCCTGGCTGTCCTGGAACTCACTTTTAAAGACCAGGCTATCATCTTGATTGCATTCTGGTTTTTGGTTTTTTGTTTGTTTTTGTTTTGTTTTTCTTATTTTCTATCTGTAAATCACTATTTTGTCTCTTTCTCTCTTTTGTTTAATTAATTTATTTTTTATTTGTTTTTCAAGACAGAGATCCTCTGTTGCTTTGGAGCCTGCTGTTGGAACTAGCTCTTGTAGACCAGTCTGGCCTTGAACTCCCAGAGATCCACCTGCCTCTGCCAGATATGGAGCCAGTCAACTTGAATGTGTTCACCTTGGTGAAGTAAAAGGCCACACCACAA
>NW_004949439.1:40185-41200 GCF_000317375.1 Microtus ochrogaster | reverse complement strand
TCTTTTAGGGTCTGGGTTACCTCCCTCAAAATGATGTTTCCTAGCTTCATCCATTTGCCTGCAAAATTTAAGATGTTGTTATTCTTTTCTGCTGTGTAGTAGTCCACTGTGTAAAGGTATCACATTTTCTTCATTCATTCTTCAGTCAGAGGGCATTTAGGCTGTTTCCAGGTTCTGGCTATGACAAACAAAGCTGCTATGAGCATAGTTGAGCACATGTCCTTGTGGCACAATTGAGCATCCTTTACATATATACCTAAAAGTGGTATTGCTGGATCTTGAGGAAGGTTGTTTCCTTATTTTCTGAGAAACCGCCACACTGAAATCCAAAGGGGCTGTACCAGCTTGCATTCCCACCAGCAATGCAGAAGTGTTCTGTTTTCCACACAACCTCTCCAGCATAAGTTGTCATCAGTGTTTTTGATCTTGACCATTCTTACAGGTATAAAGTGAAATCTCAGAGTTGTTTTGATTTACATTTCTTTGATGACTAAGGATGCTGAACATTTCCTTAAGTGTCATTCAGCCATTTTAGATTCCTCTGTTGAGAGTTCTCTGTTTATGTCTGTACTCCATTTTTTTAAAATTGGATTATTTGTTCTTTAGATGACCAATGTCTTGATTTCTTTGTGTATTTTGGAGATCAGACCTCTGTCTGATGTGGGGTTAGGAAGACCTTTTCCCATTCTGTGGTAAATCATTTTGTCCTGTTGGCTGTGTCATTTGCTTTACAGAAGCTTTTCAGTTCCAGGAGGTCCCATTTATTAATTTTGTTTCTCTGAGTGTCTGTGTTACTGGAGTTATATTTAGGAAACGGTCTCCTGTGCCAATGTGTTCAAGTTCGTTTGATATTTTTATTTTTATATTTTTTATTGTGGATGAAGTCAACTCTCAAATATTTTTATTGTTATTATCTGTTTATTGGTGGTTTTTCAACATAGGGTTTCCTTGTGTATGCCCTGGAACTCACTTTGTAGATAAGACTGGCCTCAGACTCACAGAGATTCATCTGCCT
>NW_004949439.1:0-6564 GCF_000317375.1 Microtus ochrogaster | reverse complement strand
AAGGGTCTTCAGGATCAGGACCAGGCTCCCCGTTTTCCAGTGACCTTGCCAACAAAAGGCCTACATCTTTGATTTAATTTTAGTGGGGCGATCTGCTCTCCTTATTGTGCGCCCGTCCATGCCTTGTGCATGCCTCTGCCGCCACGCCGGTCCCCGCTGCTTGCGTCTGCCTCCACACGGTCCCCGCTGCTTGCGTCTGTCACCTCGCTGGTCCCCCAAATCCTATTCCTGATTGCAGCCTAGGATGTTCTTAGGAATGTAGTTTTCCTTTACGTTTTATCTGGCTTCTTTATCAGTTGAAACAATCATTTTTAATATTTTAAAATATAGTGGAAGCAATTAAATTTCACCTAAGGTACTTACTATGATTATTTTCATTTTGTAACAGATTAAAAAAGAAGTTTGAACACATGGAGCAAGTCCTCTTCCAAACCTAGTTGAAATGGAGGAATCCAGAGATGCACTTTATCCTCTCTGAGTTCTTGCAGCAAACATGACAGATATTAGATTCACATCACCCAGTGTGCTTTCATTTTCCCATGAAGTACTGTATGTCTAGGGTCAAGTCATATGCATCTGGGATAAACAGTAGTTTGAAGATAAGGCATGGTTTCCTCAGGAGGAAAATCCAACATTCACATTATCGATCAGAAAATATTTTAGAGGTATGAATATGAAAAACATATTTTTGAATAAGACAAATTGGGGTAACATTTTTGTACTACATTTTGTACTTAAATGTAGGTGACATTTAAGTAGTATCCCATTGTTTTTAACCGCTGAGTAGAACTCTAAAGTGTATATGTGCCATACCTTCTTTATTCATTCTTCTATTGAGGGGCACCTAGGTTGTTTCCAGGTTCTGGCTATTACAAATAGCGCTGCCATGAACATAGAAATATGAACATACAAATGCTTTTGTAATATGATTGGGCATCTCTTGGGTATATTCCCAAGAGTGGTAATGCTGGGTCCTGAGGTAGGTTGACTCCCAGTTTCCTTAGAAACTGCCACACTGATTCCAAAGTGGTTGGACAAGTTTGCATTCCCACCAGCAAGGAATGAGTGTTCTTCTTACTCCACATCCTTTCCAGCATAGGCTATCAATGGTGTTTTTTATTTTAGCTATTCAGACAGGTGTAAGATGGTATCTCAGAGTTGTTTTTATTTGCATTTCTCTGATGGCTAAGGTGGTTGAGCATGACCTTAAGTGTCTTCGGCCATTTGAACTTCTTCTTTTGAGAATTCTCTGTTCATTTCAGCACCCCAATTTTTAATTGGGTTAATTAGAGTTTTAATGTCTATTTTCCTGAGTTCTTTATATATTTCGGAAATCAGACCTTTGTCTGATGTGGGGTTGGTGAAGATCTTCTCCCAGTCAGTAGGTTGCCTTTTTGTCTTAATGACAATGTCCTTTGCGTTACAGAAGCTTCTCAGTTTCAGGAGGTCACATTTATTAATTGTTGCTCTTATTGTCTGTGCTTATTGTGTGTCTGGTGTTCTACGTAGGAAGTGGTCTCCTGTGCCCATGTGTTGTAGAGTACTTCCCACTTTCTCTTCTATCAGGTTCAGTGTGGTCAGATTTATATTGAGGTCTTTAATCTATTTGGACTTAGTTTTGTGCATGGTGATAGAAATGTATCTATTTTCATTCTTTTACAGGTTGACATACAGTTATGCCAGCACCATTTGTTAAAGATGCTTCCTTTCTTCCACTGTATAATTTTAGCTCCTTTGTCAAAAATCTGGTGTTCATAGGTTTCTGGATTAATATCCAGGTCTTTAATTTGATTCCATTGGTTGAGTTCTCCGTTTTTATGCCAATACCAAGCTGTTTTCAATACTGTAGCTCTGTAATAGAGTTTGAAGTCAGGGATGATAATGCCTCTGGAAGTACTTTTATTGTATAGGATTGTTTTGGCTATCCTGGGTGTTTTGTTTTTCCATATGAAGTTGATTATTGTTCTCTTAAGGTCTATGAAGAATTTTGTTGGGATTTTGATGGGGATTGCCTTGAATCTATAGATTGCTTTTGGTAAAATTGCCATTTTTACTATGTTGACCCTCCCAATCCAAGAGCAAGGAAGATTTTTCCATTTTCTGGTATCCTCTTCAATTTCTTTCTTCAATGCCTTAAAGTTCTTGTTAAATAGATCTTTCACTTCCTTGGTTAGAGTTACCCCAAGATATTTTATGCTATTTGTGGCTATCTTGAATGGTGATACTTCTCTGATTTCCCTCTATGCTTCTTTATCCTTTGTATATAGGAGGGCAACTGATTTTTTGGAGTTGATCTTGTATCCTGCCACGTTACTAAAGGTGTTTATCAGCTGTAGGAGTTCTTTGGTGGAGTTTTTGGGGTCGCTTATGTACACTATCATATCATCTGCAAATAATGAAAGTTTGACTTCTTCCTTTCCAATTCGAATCCCCTTGATCTCCTTATGCTGTCTTATTGCTATTGCTAGAACTTCAAGCACTATATTGAAGAGGTATGGTGAGAGTGGACAGCCTTGTCGTGTTCCTGATTTTAGTGGGATGGCTTTGAGTTTCTCTCCATTTAATTTAATGTTAGCTGTTGGCTTGCTGTATATTGCCTTTATTATATTTTGGAATATACCTTGTATTCCTAATCTCTGTAAGACCTTTATCATAAAGGGGTGTTGAATTTTGTCGAATGTTTTTCAGCATCTAATGAAATGATCATGTGGTTTTTTTTCCTTCAGTTTACTTATATGATGGATTACATTGATAGATTTTTGTATGTTCAACCAGCCCTGCCTCTCTGGGATGAAGCCTACTTGATCATAATATATAATTTTTGGATGTGTTCTTGGATTTGGTTTGCCAGTATTTTATTGAGAACTTTTTCATCAATGTTCATGAGTGAGATTGTTCTGTAATTCTCTTTCTTGGTTAAGTCTTTGTGTGGTTTTTGTATCAGGGTGACTGTAGCTTAGAGGAAAGTTCATAGCACTAAGTGCCCACATAAAGAAAATGGAGAAAACACACATTAGAGACTTAACTGCACACCTGAAAGCTCTAGAAAAAAAGAAGCAGACTCACCTAGGAGGAGTAGAAAATGGGAAATAATCAAACTGAGGGCTGAAGTCAACAAAATAGAAACACAGAAAACAATCCAAAGAATCAATGAAACACAAAGCTGGTTCCTGGATAAAATCAACAAGATTGACAACCCCTATCCAAACTAATCAAACGGCAGAAAGAGAACACACAAATAAATAATATCAGAAATGAAAAGGGGGCATAGCCACAGACATAGAGGAAATTCAGAGAATCATTAGATCTTACTACAAAAGCCTGTATGACACAAAATTGGAAAATGTAAAAGAAATGGACACGTTTTTAGACATGTACCATATACCAAAATTAAATCAAGACCAGGTGAACAGTTTAAATAGACCTGTAAGTCATGAGGAATTAGAAGCTGTCATCAGAAACCTCCCTACCAAAAAAATCTCTGGACCGGATGGTTTCAATGCAGAATTCTACCAGAACTTCCAAGAGAAGCTAATATCCTTACTCCTTAATGTGTTTCACAAAATAGAAACAAAAAAGTCATTGCCAAACTCCTTTTATGAAGCTGCAGATGTCTTTAGAGCAGTGGAATAGGCAAAAGCAAAAAAATTGTTAGAAAGCCACAGAACAGCTGAGTCTGACCAGGGAAGCCTGCCTCTTGCACAGATTTCTGGGGTGCACTTAGTGAGAGGCAAACAGTAGGATTCATGGGGAGTTGAAGCCAATCCAAGGTGTGTAAACAGAAAATATAAAGAACTGAGGCTAATCCATAGCAAGAGAAGCCACTGCATGAGATTCTATATTGAACTGCTGGCTCCACACACAGGCTATGGCTGGCTGAGGAATGACTCATGCCAAGCTGGACACAGTATGAACTAGCAGCAGGAAGCCAAGCCGGGGTGAGGGGGGGAGTTCTAAAACTAAACATTGGGCACCAGATGAAGGCATAAATCACAAACAGTCTTATATCAGTTTGGAATTATGATTAATAAAAGGATTGTTTATTTAAGGGGGAAAACTTACAGATCACTGTCCTAGACAACTGCCCTCAGCATGACCAGGAACAGACTCTAGCAGCAGTAAGCAGGAGCCAGAAGCAAGAACGTAAGAGCATAGCTACCCCTGCTTTTTAAAGCACAAAAGACCACCCCCAAGTGGGCTGGTATCTTAAAGGCTATTGGCTGAAGGTGTGAAAGGAGCTCCTGCAGCATCAAACCACTGACAGATTACAACTCTTTACTCTAAAATATGACAACCAACCCTATATTTGACAGGTGGCAATCCAATACTACTACAAAAGACAATGAAAACTATATCCTGACAAATGAAACATCTATACTCTAATAGATGACAACCAACACTATGCCCTGACAGTTGATAACACTATACTCCGACAGATGACAACCAACCATATACAATGAAATATGACAATCATCTATCCTGATAGATGAAAACCCTGTGATAATAAGAGATGACAACCCTATACCATGAAGGATAACAACCCTATATTCTAACAGATGACAAATAGCTCTATACCCTGACAGATGGCAATGCTATACCCTGGGAGATGACCACCAGATATCCTAAGAGATGACAATCAACTCCATAATGTGAAAGACAACAACCCTAAAACCCTGACATATGATAACACTATATAACTGAGAGATGAAAACCCTATACCCTGACTGATGACAATCTTATACCCTGGCAGATGACAACCAAACCTATTACCAACCAGAAAACAACACTATACCTCGATATATAAAACCCTATACCCTGACAGATGACAAATCTATATCCTGACAGATGAAATCCCTATGTCTTGATAGATGAAAAACAAACCTATACTCTGACAGATGACAACATTATACCCTGAGAGATTCCAACACTATACCCTGAAAGATGACAAGCAAATGTATACCCTGAGAGAAATCAACCCTATAGCCTGATATACAACAACAGTATAGCCTGACAGATAATCACTCTATATTCTGACAGATGGCAATTGTATAAGGTGACAAATAACAAAGAAAATTATACCCTGACAAAAGACAACATTATACCCTGCCAGATGTGAACAAACTCTATTCCCTGACTGATGATAACCTTATAGCATGACAGATGTCAACATTGTAACCTGAGAGATGACAACACTAATCCCTGACAGATGACAACCCTATACCCTGACAGATGGCAACCAACACTATATACTGACAGATGACAGACCAGTACAACTGAAAGAAGATAAACCTATACCCTGAAAAATGACAACCAACACTATAACCTGACAGATGACAACCAACCCTATACCCTGAGAGATGACAACCCTATAAACTGACAGATGACTACCAAACCTATACCCAGATAGATGACATCCCTATACCCTGACATATGACACTGAAACATATATTCTGACAGATAAAATCCCTATACTTTTACAGATAACAACCAACTTTATAACATGATAGATGACCACCAATCCTGAACTGCTGCGGGAGGTCCTTCCACTCCTCCAGCCTATAGCCGCTGAGATGCCAGCCCATTGGGGTATAGTCTCTCTCCCTTTAAAAAAGCAGCTACTTCCCTTCTCGCTCTGTTTGCTTCCTGCTCCATTTCCAGCAACTAGACTCCTTCCTGATTGCGCAGAGGGCTGTTGTCTAGGATGGTTATCTGTAAGGTTTTCCCCTTTAAATAAATACCACCCTATTAATCATAATTCCAAACTGGTGTGGCATTGTTTGAGACTTACACCTTCACCTGGTGCCCAACATTTGGTTTTAGGACCTCTCCTTCCCCCGCTTGGCTGCTGGCTGGTGGCCACGAGTTTGGCTTGGCGCGAGCCCCTCCCTTCCTCAGCTGCAGGCTGTGCCTTCTGCGTGGAGCCAGCAGTTTAATATAAATTATCATGCAGTGGCTTTTCTTGTTGCAGTTCTTTATATTTTCCCTTTAGATTAGACACCTCAGATTGACTTCAAGTCCCCACGCACCCTTTCATCTGCCTCCCCACGTGGATTTAAACTCCACAGGCCCGCGTAGTCTCTGCCCACGTGGTTTGCTCTTTTCTGAGTTGTTTTTAAATCTCCCTTGCAAGCACAGTGCTTGAGTGGCCTTTGCCGGTTGCCAAAAGCTGCAACCCCTCAGGGCGACTCTGTCACTTGGAGGCATAAGTGGCTCCCAGGTTGCTCTTCTCTACCCCTGGATTCTTGGTTTCTGGTTCCATCTATGGAATTGATTTAATTACATTTACTTTGTTGAGAAACTCACATTTTCCAGTTTTTAACATCTACTAAGGCAGACACTAAAACAGGACCCCATTTGCATCGCAATTCGGCAACAGCACCACCTGCTGGATAATAGGTAATATGGCAGTTTTTGTTTCTAATGCAAATTTTACTTTGTTTTTACTAATACAATGGATTAGTAAATTTGTATATACTAATACAATGGATTACGTCATACAAGGTTTATATGATTATGGGGATACCTTAATTTGCTTGTTACTAGGTTTCAGTTTTCTTTTCCATA
>NW_004949438.1:42278-43617 GCF_000317375.1 Microtus ochrogaster | reverse complement strand
GTGAGATGTGAGAGAAGTGTTTTTTTCTCTGTAGAAGCTTTACTTTGAAAGATAATTACGTTCTTCTGAAAGTGTATGAACTTCATGAAATGCTTTTGTGAGAAATGCACATGTCTTTCTCTGAAAATAAGAGCCATTGTTGAAGATATACCAAAGTATTGTTAGAAGTGAGAAGAGTGTTCTATTTCACTGCAGAAGCTTTATTTTGAAAGATATTCACGTTCTTTTGAATATGTAAGAATTTCATGAAATGTTTTTTTGAGAAACGCACATGTGTTTCTCTGAAGAGATGACCAGTTGTTTGGGGTATGTCAAAGTATTGTTAGAATTGACAACAGTGTTTCTTTTATCACGTTCATTGTAAGTGTATGAATTTCATGAAATGCTATTGTGAGAAACACATATGGTTTTATCTGAAAAGAGACGCCATGGTTGGAGATATGTCAAAGTATTGTTAGAAGTGAGCCCAGTGTTCCTTTTCACTGTAGAAGTTTTACTTTGAAAGATAATCATGTTCTTTTGAAAGTGTATGAATTCCATGAAATGCTTTTGTGAGAAACGCACATGGGTTTCTCTAAAAAGAAGACCCGTTGTTTTTGATGTGTCAAAGTATTTTGAGAAGTGAGAAAAGTATTCTATTTCACTGCAGAGTCTTTAATTTAAAAGATATTCACCTTCTTTTGGAAATATATGTATTTCATGAAACGTTTTTTTTTTAGAAACACACATGTGTTTCTCTGAAGAGAAGAGCAGTTGTTTGCGGTATGTCAAAGTATAGCTAGAAGTGCGAACAGTGTTCCTTTTCAATGTAGAAGCTTTACTTTGAAAGATAATCACGTTCTTTGGTAGTGTGTGTATTTCATTTAATACTTTTGTGAGAAACGCACATGCGTATCTCTGAAAAGAGAAGCAGTGTTTTAGGACACGTGAAAAGTATAGTGAGAAGTGAGAGAAGTGTTCTTTTCTCTGTAGAAGCTTTACTTTGAAAGATAATTATGTTCTTTTGAAAGTGTATGAATTTCATGGAATTCTTTTGTGAGAAAAGTTCATGGGTTTCTCTGCAAAGAGAAGCCATAGTTTGAAATAAGTCATAGTGTTGTTAGAAGTGCGCCCAGTGTTTCTTTTCACTTGATAAGCTTTTCTTTGAGTGATATTCACGTTCTTTGGAAGTATATGAATTTCATAAAATGCTTTTGTGAGAAACGCACATTTTTTTCTGAAAAGAAGCATATATGTTTGGAATATCTAAAGGTATTGTTAGAAGGGAGAACAGTGTTCCTTTTCATTGTATAAGCTTTAATTTCAAAGATAATCACTTTCTTTTGGAATTGTATGAATT
>NW_004949438.1:39823-40404 GCF_000317375.1 Microtus ochrogaster | reverse complement strand
AAGTTCATTTGAAATTGTATAAATTTCATGAAATTCTTTTTTGAGAAAAGCTTATGAATTGCTCTGAAAAGAGAAGACATTGTTTGGTATATGTCATAGTATTGTCAGAAGTGAGAACAGTGCTCTCATTTATTGCAGAAGCTTTAATTTGAAAGATAATCACGTTCATTGGAAAGTGTATGAATTTCATGAAATTCTTTAGTGAGAAACACACATGCGTTTCTCTGAAAAGAAAGCCGATGTGTGGGATATGTCAAAGTATTGTTTGAAGTGAGACCAGTGTTCCTTTTCACTGTATAAGCTTTACTTTGAAAGATAATCATGTTCTTTTGGAAGTGTATGAATTTCATGAAATCCTTTTAAGAGAAACGCACATGCGATTAACATTAAAGAAGAGCAGTTGTTTGGGGTGTGTCAAAATATTGTTAGAATTGAGACCAATGTTCCTTTTCTCTGTAGAAGCTTTACTTTGAAAGATAATCACATTCTTTGGAAAGTGTATGAATTTCATGAAATGCTTTCGTGAGAAACATTCATGGGTTTCTCTGAAAAGAGAAGCCATTGTTTGAGATATGTCAAAG
>NW_004949438.1:37793-38867 GCF_000317375.1 Microtus ochrogaster | reverse complement strand
CTCTTTTCAAAGAAAGACATGTGCGTTCCTCACAAATAATTTCTTGAAAATCATACACTTTCTAAAGAATGTGATTATCTTTCAAAGTAAAGCTTCACAGTTAAAAGGAACCCTGTTCTCACTTCTTTTTTTTAGCTTTCACACTAATCCTAACCCTAACTCTAACCCTTAAAATAACATGACCCTACCCCTAACCCCAACCCCAACCCAACCCCAACCCAAAACCTAACAATAACCCAAACCCTAAACTCTAATCCCTAAGCACAACCCTAACCCTAATCTTTAAACGTAACCCTAACCATAACACGAACTCGAAACCTAAAGATAACCCCAACCCCAACCACAATCCTAACCCCAACCCTAACCCTAACCCTAACCCTAAACTCAAACCCTAACACCCTAGCCCTAACCCTAACCCTAATCCTAACCATGTTCTCACTTCTAACAATACATTGACATAAAGCAAACAATGGCTTCTCTTTTCAGAAAAACACATGTGCGTTTCTAAAAAAAAAAAATTCATGCACTTCATACACCTCTAAAAGAACATGATTATCTTTCAAAGTAAAGCTTCTACAGAAAACAAACACTGCTTTTATTTCTAAAAATACTTTGATATATCTCAAAAAAAGACTTCCCCTTTACGAAAATACATGTGCCTCTCTCAGAAAAGCAAATTATGTACTTGATACACTTTCAAAAGAACGTGATTATCTTTCAAAGTAAAACTTCTACAGTGAAAAGGAACCCTGTTCTCACTGCTTTTTTTTAGCTTTCACGCTAACCCTAAACCTAACCCTAACACTAACCCTAACGATAACCCCTACCGCAACCCAAAGCCTAACACTAACCCTAACACTAACCATAAACCCTAACCCTAACCCTAACCCTAACCATAAACCCTAACCCTAACCCTAACACAAACGCTGTTCTCACATCTAACATTACTTTGAAATATAGCCAACAAAGGCTTCTCTTTCCAGAAAAACACATGTGTGTTTCTCAAAAAAACATTTCATACAATTCATACACTTTCAAAAGAACATGATTATCATTCAAATAAAGCTTCTACAG
>NW_004949438.1:33379-33964 GCF_000317375.1 Microtus ochrogaster | reverse complement strand
GCTCTTCAAGCTGATGAGGGAGAGGGACTTGATCAGGGGAGGGGGAGGGAAATGGGAGGCTGTGCCCGGGAGTAGGCAGAAATCCTCAATAAATAAATAAAAAAAGAAACTAGAAAAAAAAGAAATACATACAATTATTAAGGAACGTGATTATCTTACAAAGTAATGCTTCTTCACTGAAAAGGAACCCTGTTCTCATTTCTTTATAACTATCTTTCACTGAAAACCTAACCCTAAATCTAACCCTAACCCTAAACCCTTACCCTAATCTAACCCTAACACTAAACATAAACCAAACCCTCATCCTAACACTAACTCTAACACTAACACTTACCCTAATCCTAAACCCTAAACCAAACAACAACCCCAACCCGAACACCAACCCTAAACCTAACCCTAACCCCAAGTTTAACCCTATCCCTAAACCTAACCCTAAACCCTAAGCCCTAAACCTAAGCTAAACCTAACACTCAAAGCAAACATTAAACCTAACCCTAACCCTAACTCTAAGCCTAAAACTAAAATTATACTTAACCACAATCCCTATCCCCAAACCTAAGGCTAATCCTAACACTAACCCTACCC
>NW_004949438.1:32665-33279 GCF_000317375.1 Microtus ochrogaster | reverse complement strand
TGGACTTCCCTCAGGTCAGGGAACCCTGATGGCTCTTCAAGCTGATGAGGGAGAGGGACTTGATCAGGGGAGGGGGAGGGAAATGGGAGGCTGTGGCCGGGAGGAGGCAGAAATCCTCAATAAATAAATAAAAAAAGAAGCTAGAAAAAAAAGAAATTCATACAATTATTAAGGAACGTGATTATCTTACAAAGTAATGCTTCTTCACTGAAAAGGAACAATGTTCTCATTTCTTTATAACTACCTTTCACTGAAAACCTAACCCTAAATCTAACCCTAACCCTAAACCCTTACCTAATCTAACCCTAACCCTAAACATAAACAAAACCCTCATCCTAACACTAACTCTAAAACTAACACTTACCCTAATCCTAAACCCTAAACCAAACAACAACCCCAACCCGAACACCAACCCTAAACTTAACCCTAACCCCAAGTTTAACCCTATCCCTAACCTAACCCTAAACCCTAAGCCCTAAACCTAAGCTAAACCTAACACTCAAAGCAAACATTAAAACCAACCCTAACCCTAACTCTAAGCCTAAAACTAAAATTATACTTAACCACAATCCCTATCCCCAAACCTAAGGCTAATCCTAACACTAACCCTACCC
>NW_004949438.1:31447-32494 GCF_000317375.1 Microtus ochrogaster | reverse complement strand
GTAACCCTAACCCTAACCCTAACGGTAAACCCTGACACTAACGCTAACCCTAACCCTAACCCCTAACCATTAAACTCGAACCATAACACTACCCTAACCTTAACATTAATCCTAAACCCTAACCCTAAACACTAAACCCTAACGATAATGTTAACCATAACCCTAACCCTAAACCTAAACCTAACAATTACGCTAACCCTACCACTAACTGTAACCCTAACACTAAACCATAAACCTATCCCTAACCCTAGCACTAGGTCTAAGCCTAACACTAGGCATTACACAAATAAAAGCCCTAGTCCTAACCCTAACCCTAAGAATAACCGTAATCATAACCCTAAAGCTAACCTTAACCCTATCCTAGACATAACACTCATCCTCATACAAGGCCTAGCTCTAACACTAACCCTAGATGTAACACTAATCCAAGTCAGAGCCCTAAATCTAACCCTAACCGTAATCCTAACACTAACCCTAACACTACCCATAACCCTAACCACGAACCCTAACCCTAACCCTAACCTTAGCAATAACTCTAACCTTAGATCTAGCCCAAACCATCAGCCTAGCACTAAACCTAAGCCTGGCCATTACACTAATCCAAGCCCTACTCCAAAAGCTAACCCTAACCCTAACACTAACACTAAACCCTAGCCCTCACCATAACCCTAACAATAAAGCAAACCCAACAACCTAACCCTAGCCCTAATGCTAACAACAAAATATACCTAATAATAAACCTAACATTAACCCTAACACTAAACCCTACTGAACAATAACCCTAAAAATAAACCAAACCCTAAACCCTAACCCTAAACGTGAACTTAACATTAATTCTTACCCTAGCCATACCCTAACATTAACCCTAAAACCTAACCACAATGCTAACACTAAACCCTAACCCTAATGTTAAACACTAACCCTAACGCTAACCATAACCCTAACCCCTAACCACTAACCCTGAATCATAACCCTAACCTTATCCCTAAACCCAAACCTAAACCCTAACGATAACGCTAAACTTAACCATACGCCTAACCCTGACCC
>NW_004949438.1:28689-30418 GCF_000317375.1 Microtus ochrogaster | reverse complement strand
CCAACCCTAGATGTAACAATAATCCAAGTCATAGTCCTAACCCTAACCCTAACCCAAATGTAAACCTAACCCTAACCCTAACACTAACCCTAAGCCTAAATCATAAACCCAAACATTAACCATAAACCTAATGCTAAATGTAACCCTAACCTAGCCCTAACCATAATCCTAACACTAGGCCTAGCTCTAAACTTAACCCTAGATGTAACTCTAATCCAAGCTGCAGCCCTAACACTAACACTAACCCTAACCAAAAACCTGGCTCTAGCTCTAACCGTAACAATAACCCAAACCCTAACCCTAACACAACCTTAACATTAACCCTAACCTTAGCAATAACTCTAACATTAGATTTAGCCCTAACCATAAGCCTATCCCTAACCTTAACCCTAGCCATTACAGTAATCCAAGCCCTAGTCCTAACCCTAAACCTAACCGCAATATTAACCCTAACGCTAACACTAACCCTACACTAGCCCTAACCATAATCCTCACACTAGGCCTAGCCTTAACCCTAACCATAGATGTAACAGTAATCCAAGCCGTGGCCCTAAACCTAACCCTAACACTACCCTAATCCTAACCCCTAACCCTAAACCTAACTCTAACCCTAACCTTAGCAATAAATCTAACCTTAGATCTAGCCCTAACCATAAACCTAGCCCTAAGCCTAACCCTAGCCATTACACTAATCCAAGCCCTAGTCCTAACCCTAACCCTAACACTAACAATAACACTAACCCTAGCAATAAACCATAACCCTGACCATAACCCTACCAATAAACCAAAACCTACAACCTAAGCCTAGCACTAATACTAACACTAAAATATACCTTATAATAAACCTAACACTAACCCTAACACTAAACCCTACCTAAACCATAACCCTAAAAATAAACCAAACCCTAACTCTAACACTTTCCGTAATCTTAACCCTAAAGCTAACCCTCTCCCTACCCTAGCCCTAACCCTAATCCTCACACTAGGCCTAACTAACCATAACCCTAGATGGAACACTAATCCAAGCCATAGCCCTAACACTAACACTAACTCCAACCCTCTCCCTAGCTCTAGCTCTAACCGTAACACTAACCCGTTATCGCTAACCCTAACCTAACTTTAACACTAACCCTAACTTCAGCAATAATTCTAACCTTAGATCTAGCCCTAACCTTAAGCCTAGCCCTAATCCTAACCCTAGCACTAGGTCTAAGCCTAACCCTAGACATTAAACTAACCCAAGCCCTAGCCTAACAATAACCCAAACACTAACTCTAACCGTAATCTTAACCATAACTCTAACCCCAACCCTACCATAGCCATAACCCTAACCCTAACTCAAACAATAACCCTAACCCTTGTAGGGTTAAGCCAGCCCCCTTTAGGGGGCAGGTTTTGCCTCAGGCGATTGTGGACTGTTAAATCGAGCATGTGGAGGCTGCGCCCTCTCCTTTTTCTTTCCTACCTCCTGGGCTACGCGGGAACCTAGGTTCTGTAAGTTTTATTTAATCATTAAATTTGTACATATTCCTTAATATTTGCTTGCATTTATTCACGCTGGTACATTTGGTGCCCACTCCATGGGGCTTTGCGGGTACCCGCCCCGGAGGCTCCTGAGGGCTACCGCTCCCAGCTTCACATCACTCCAGATGCGCAAACTGGCTGCAGAAGCAGCTGAGATTCTGAGTGACTCGATCTTTCCTGGTGCTTGCTAGAGAATCAAGCGGGA
>NW_004949438.1:26333-27435 GCF_000317375.1 Microtus ochrogaster | reverse complement strand
GAGCCTGTCTATATGAATGATCTCAAAGAAATTAAACAGGCTGTCATGACTTTGGGGATGCATGCCTTTTTTGTTAAAGAGATGCTAAAATCTTGGGCCACAACAAGCAGAGCAACCCCCTCGGACTGGCTCCAGCTGAGTTCTGCGGTCCTTGGGAGTAGGCCACAATTGAAATGGAAATGCTTATTCAGGCAAGAGGCTAGACTTTTAGAACAGCAGGGAAAGGCAAAGGGTATTGACATTTCCTTAGATAAAATTCTAGGTGAAGGGCTCTTTTCCGACCCTCAGGAACAAGCTAATTTGGATGAAAACATACTCTCCATGTGTACTACAGCAGCCTTATCGGCTTGGGACAGGGTACAAGATCCAGGACAGAGAATGGAATCATTTGTCAGAGTTAAACAGGGTCAAAGAGAACCCTTTAATGACTTTGTACAAAGATTAACTAAGGCTGTACAAATAGGGATATCTGACCCAGAAGCAAGACGTATAATGATTGAGTCTTTGGCTTACAAAAATACAAATGAGGAATGCAAAAAGATCTTGGGGCCTTTAAAGGTCAGATCAGCATCCTTGGAAGACTGGGTCTTGCATACACTAAATGTTGACACATTTGACTATGGCACTGAAGCATGGGTAGAAGAAGCAATTTCCAATGGGAAAAGGAGACACCAGAATACCAAATGTTTTAATTATGGCAAAATGTGTCACATGAAAAGAAATTGTAAACAACGGATTTTCAGAAATAATAATAATGCATCTTCTAGAAATAACAGAAATAGAAGGACTCAGCCTTCAGGTTTATGTAAAAGATGTGAAAAAGGCAAACACTGGACAAACGAATGCAGGTCTACAAGAGATAGACAAGGCAACCTGATACAGATGGGAAACGTGAGAGGGGGGCCTCACAGGCCCCCATGGCACACATGGTTCAGTCATTTCCAGTTTCTGCAGAGAACATGCCTCGTCAGGACAATTAGGAAGCCACATGCCTACTGTTACAAGCAATAATAATCAGAAAGATGAGTTAAATGTGTTTTGGCAAACTTCTATAAATGATCAAAGACCTAAGCTGAGAATGTGTGTAAATGGCATTTTTATT
>NW_004949438.1:21004-22071 GCF_000317375.1 Microtus ochrogaster | reverse complement strand
GTACTAAATTTAACGCTAACCCTAACCCTAACACTAATTAAACCAATAAACCCTAAGTTTCACCTTAAGCCTAACAATAAACCAAACCATACACTGTAACCCTAGGCCTAATCATAACACTAAAATATGCCTAATAGTAAACCTAACACTAACCCTAACACTAAACCGGACCACGCCATAACCCTAAAAATAAACCAAACACTAAACCCTAACCATAAACATAACGGTAATCTTAACCCTAACGGTAACCCTAACACTACCCTAGCCCTATCCCTAATCCTCACACTAGGCCTAGCTCTAACCCTAAACCTATATGTAACAGTAATCCAAGCCATAGCCCTAACACTAACACGAACCCTAACCCTAACGCTAGCTCTAGCTCTAACCGTAACACTAACCCTAACCCCAACCTAACCTTAACACGAAATCTTACCAGAGCAATAACTCTAACCTTAGATCTACCCCTAACCATAAGCCTAGCCCTAAACCTAACCATAGCACTTAGTCTAAGACTAACCCTAGCCATTACACTAATCCAAGCCCTAGTCCTAACCCTAACCCTAACCCTAACCATAATCTTAACCCTAACGCTAACCCTAACCCTACCCTTGCCCTAACACTAATCCTCACAATAGGCCTAGCTCTAACACTAACACTAAATGTAACACTTACCCAAGCCATAGCCCTAAACCTAAGCCTAAGCCTAAGCCTTATCCTAAACCCTATGACCCTAACCCTAACCCTAACCCTTACATTAAATCCTAACGTAACCATAACCCTAACAATAAACAAAACCTACACACTAACAGTAGCCTTAAACCTAACACTAAAATAAACCTAATAATAAACCTAACACTAACCCTAACACTAAACCCAATAATAAGCATAACCATAAAAATAAACCAAACCCTAAATCCTAACCCTAACCATAACCATAATCTTAACACTAACACTAACCCTAAACCTACCGTAGCCCTTACCCTAATTCTCACACTAGGTCTAGCTCTAACCCTAATCCTACAAGTAACACTAATCCAAGCCATAGCCCTAACACTAACACTAACCCT
>NW_004949438.1:19292-20173 GCF_000317375.1 Microtus ochrogaster | reverse complement strand
CTAAACCCTATCCTAAACATAACCCTAAAAATAAACCAAACCCTAAACCCTAAACCTAAGCCTAACCATAATCTTAACCCTAATGCTAACCCTAAACCTACCCTGGCCCTAACACTAATCCTCACACTAGGGCTAGCTCTAACCCTCACCCTAGATGTAACACTAATCCAAGCCGTAGCCCTAACCCTAACCCTAACCCTAACCCTAAAACTAACACTAAACCCTAAGCATCACCATAACCCTAACAATAAACCAAACCCTACAACTTAACACTAACCCTAATCCTAACACTAAAATATACCTAATTATAAACCTAACACTAACCCTAAGACTAAACCCTACACTATCCATAACCCAAAAAATAAACCAAAGCCTAAACCCTAACCCTAACTATAACCGTAATCTTAACCCTAACACTAACCCTACCCCTACCCTTGCCCTAACCCTAATCCTCACACTAGCTCAAGCTCTAAACCTAACCCTAGATGTAACACTAATCCAAGCTGTAGCCCTAACACTAACACTAACCCTAACCTTAACGCTAGCTCTAGCTCTAACTCTAACCGTAACACTAACCCTAACTTCAGCAATAACTCTAACCTTAGATCACGCCCTAACCATAAGGCTAGCCCTACTCTAACCCTAGAACTAGGTCTAAGCCTAACCCTAGCCATTACACTAATCTAAGCCCTAGTCATAAAACTAACACTAACCCTAACGCTTACCTGTTGTAATAGGAGCAGCAGGCTGCTTCCCGCAACCCCGCTGCCCGCAAGACTAGCTTTACCCGAAATAATTACATGGACACTGTATTCTTTTAAGCACTGCTTGGCCCATTTCTATCTAGCCTCTTTTAGGCTAACTCTTGCACCTGGACTAGC
>NW_004949438.1:9686-15078 GCF_000317375.1 Microtus ochrogaster | reverse complement strand
GTCTGGGCACCATCTGTAGTAGTAGGAGCTGCGGGGCTGCGTCCCCAGCACCCCAGCCACCTGGCTAGCTTATGCCCCGAAATAATTATACACAGATTATATTAATTTAAACACTGCTTAGCCCTTTAGCTCTATCCCTTACTGGCTAGTTCTGATATCCCAGTCAACCCATCTCTGATAATCTGTGAGCACCGGTATTACAGGGATTACCCTAAGCCTAAACATAATAATAACCCTAACACTATCCCTAATACTAAACCCTAACCCTCACCATAACCCTAACAATGAACCAAACCCTACACCCTAACTCTAGCCCATATCCTAAAACTAAAATATACATAATAATAAAGCTAACACTAACACTAACACTAAACCCTACCCTAAAAATAAATCAAACCCTAAACACTAACCTTAACCATAACCGTAATCTTAATCCTAATGCAAACACTAACCCTACCCTAACCCTACCCCTAATCCTCACACTAGGCCTAGCTCTAACCCTAAACCTATATGTAACAGTAATCCAAGCCATAGCCCTAACAATAACACGAACCCTAATCCCAACCCTAGCTCTAGCTCTAACCATAACACTAACCCTAACCATAACATAACCTTAACACTAACTCTAACCAGAGCAATAATTCTAAACTTAGATCTAGCCATAAACATAAGCCTAGCCCTAAACCTAACCCTAGCACTTGGTCTAAGCCTAACCCTAGTTATTACACTAATCCAAGCCCTAGTCCTAACCCTAACCCTAACCCTAACGGTAATCTTAACCCTAAGGCTAACCCTAACCCTACCCTTGCCCTAACACTAATCCTCACACTAGGCCTAGCTCTAACAGTAACACTAAATGTAACACTGATCCAAGCCGTGGCCCTAAACCTAAGCCTAAGCTTACCCTAACCCTAACCCCTATAACCCTAACCCTAACATTAAATCCTAACACAAACCATAACCCTAACAATAAACAAAACCTATACCCTAATAGTAGTCTTAATCCTACCACTAAAATAAACCTAATAATAAACCTAACACTAACCATAACCTTAGCAATAAATCTAACCTTAGATCAAACCTTCACCATAAGGCTAGCCCTACTCTAAACCTAGAACTAGGTCTAAGCCTAACACTAGCCATTACACTAATCCAAGCCCTAGTCTTAAAACTAACACTAACCCTAATGCTTATCATATCCCTAACCATAATAATAACCCTAATACTAACACTAACACTAAACCCTCACTCTCACCATAACCCTACCAATAAACCAAACCCTAAACCCTAACACTAGCCCTAATCCTAACACTAAAATATACCTAATAATAAACATAACACTAAGCCTAACACTAAACACTACCCTAACCATAACCCTAAAAATAAACCAAATCCTAAACAATAACACTAACCCTAAAAGTATTCTTAACCCTAACACTAACCCTAACCCTACCCTAGCCCTAACACTAATCCTCACACTAGGCCAGCTCTAACCCAAACACTATATGTAACCCAATCCAAGCTGTAGCCCTAACACTAACCCTAACCCTAAACCTAGCTCTACCTCTAACCATAACACTAATAATAACACTAACCCTAACCTAACCTTAACAGTAACCCTAACCTTAGCAATAACTCTAAACTTAGATCTAGCCCTAACCATAAGCCTAGTCCTAAACCTAACCCTAGGGGTTATACTAATCCAAGCCCTAGTCCTAACCCCAACCCTAACCCTAACCCTAACCCTAACCCTAAACCTAAACCTAACCCAAACGATAACCCTTACACTAAACCTATACCTAACACTAACCCTAAACCTAACACTAAACCATTACCCAAAGCCTAACCCTAACTCAAAACCTAACCCTAACCCTAAACTAAGCAATAACTCTAACCTTAAATCTAGCCCTAAGCATCAGCCTAGCCCTAACCCTAACCCTAGCAATTACACTAATCCAAGCCCTAGTCCTAACCCTAACACTAAACCCTAAAATAACCATAACCCTAACAAAAAACAAAACCCAACACCCTAGCCCTAGCCCTAATCCTTATGATAAAATATACCTAATAATAAACCGAACACAAACCCTAACAATAAACCCTACACTAATCATATCCTTACAAATAAACCAAACCCTAAAGCCTAAGACTAACCCTAACAGTAATCTTAACCCTATTGCTAACCCTAACCCTAACCTAGCCCTAACCCTAATCCTCAAACTAGAAATAATTCTAATCATAGCCCTAGATGTAACATTAATCCAAGCCGTAGCCATAACACTAACACTAACCCTAACCCTAAACCTAGTTCTAGCTCTAACCATAACACTAACCCTCAGCCTGAACATAACCTAACTTTAAAACTAACCCTAACCTTAACAATCACTCTAATCTTAGATATAGCCCTAAACATAAGCCTAGCACTAAGCCTAACCCTAGTACAAGGTCTAAGCCTAACCCTAGACATTACACTAATCCAAGCCCTAGTCCTAACCCTAACCCTAACCCTAACCGTAACCTTACCCCTAACGATAACCCTAAGCTACCCTACATTAACCTTAATTCTCATACTAGGACTAGCCTTAACCGTAACACTAGATGTAACACTAATCCAAGCCGTGACCCTTACCCTAACCTTAACCCTAACCCTAAACTTAACCCTAACACAAACCCTAACACTAATCCTGAACCCTAAACCCTAACCCTAACACTAACACTAACCCTAAACCTAATGCTAACCCTAACCCTAACCCTAAACCTAGTCCAAACCCTGATTCTCACACTAGGCCTAGTTCTACCCCTAAACATAGATGTAACACTAATCCAAGCCGTAGCCCTAACGCTAACACTAACCATAACATTAAGCCTAGCTCTAGCTCTAAACATAACACTAACCTTAACCCTAAACCTAACCTAACTTACCAATAACTCTAACCTTAGATCTAGCCCTACTCATAAGCCTAGCCCTAAACCTAAACCAAGCACTAGGTCTAAGCCTAACATTAGCCATTACAATAATCTAAGCCTTAGTCCTAACCCTAACCCTAACCCTAACCCTAACCGTAATCTGAACCCTACCGCTAACCTTAACCCTACACTAACCCTAACCCTAATTCTCATACTAGACCTAGCACTAACCCTAAACCTAGATGGAACACTAATCCAAGCCATAGCCCTAAACCTAACCCTAACCCTAACCCGAACTCTAACCCTAAAACCTAACCCTATCCCTAAACATAAACCTAATCCTAACCCTAAACACTAACCCTCAAAATAAACCTAACAATAAACCAAACCCTATATCCTAAACCTAGCCCTAATCCAAATGCTAAAATATACCTAATTATAAACGTAACACTAGCCCTAACAATAAAACCTACCCTAATCATAACATTAAAAATAAACCAAGCCTTTAAACCTAACCCTTAACCTAACAGTAATCTTAACCCAAACACTAACCCTAACCCTACCCTAGCCCTAACCCTAATGCTCACTCTAGGCGTAGCTCTAACCCTAACCCTAGATGTAACACTAATCCAAGCCATAGCCCTAAAACTAAGACTAACCCTAAAATTAAACCTAGCTCTAGCTCTAACCATAACACTACGCTTAACAATAACCCTAACCTAACCTTGACATTAACCCTAACCTTAGCAATAACTCTAACCTTAGATCTAGACCCTAACCATAAGCGTAGCCCAAACCCTAACCCTAGAAATAGATCTAAGCCTAACTCTGGTCATTGCACTAATCCAAGCCCTAGTCCTAAGCATAATCCTATCCCTAAACCTGACCATAAACCTAACCCTAAAGATAATAATAACCCTAACACTAACACTAACACTAAACCATGTCTCTCAATATAACCCTAACAATAAATCAAAACCTACAACATAAAAATAGCCCTAATCCTAACACTAAAGTATACCTAATAATAAACCTAACACTAACCTGAACACTAAAATTTACCCTAAACATAACCCTATAAATAAACCAAACCCTAAAACCCAACCATAACCTTAATCCTAACGCCAACCCTAACACAACACTAGCCCTAACCCTAATGCTCAGACTAGGCCTAGCTGGAACCCTAACCCTAGATGTAACACTAATCTAAGCCGTAGCCTTAACTATAAATCTAATCCTAACCCTAACCTTAACCTTAGCAATAACTCTAACCTTAAATCTAGCCCTAACATAAGCCTAGCCCTAACCCTAACCCTAGTACTAGGTCTAAATCTAACCTAAGCCATTACACTAATCCAAGCCTTAGTCCTAAACCTAACCCTAACCCTAACCATAATCTTAACCCTAACGCTAATCCTAACCCTACCGTAGCCCTAACATTAATCATCACACTAGGCCTAGCTCTAACCCTAACTCTAGAAGTAACTCTAATCAAAGCCACAGCCCCAACCCTAACCCTAAACCTAACTGTATTCTTAACCCTAATGCTAACCCTAACCCTACCCTAGCCCTAACACTAATCCTCACACTATGCTTAGCTCTAACCCTAACCCTAGATGTAAAACTAATCCAAGCCGTAGATTTAACACTAACCATAACCCTAAATCGTAACCTTAACCCTAACACAAAACTTAACCCTAACCCTAACACTAACCCAATCCTAACACTAACCATAACCTTAGCAACAACTCTAAATTTAGATCAGGGTTAACCAAAGACCTCGCTGTACCCCTAACAATAGCCATTACACTAATCCAAGCCCTATTCCTAACACTAACACTAACCCTAACCTTAACCCTAAACCACAATACTAATCCTAACCTTAACCCTAACCTTAACAATAACTCTACCCTTAGATCTAGCCCTAACCATAAACCTAGCCCTAAAACTAAGCCTAAACTTAAACCAAATGCTAACCCTAACCTTACCCTAGCCCTAACCCTAATCCTTACACTAGGCCTAGCTCTAACCCTAACCCAAGATGTAACACTAATACAAGCTGTAGCCCTAAGCCTAAGCCTAAGCCTAACCCTAACCCTAACCCTAAACCCTAACCCTAACCCTAACACTAACCTTAGCAATAACTCTAAACTTAGATCTAGGCCTAACCATAATCCTAGCCCTAACATTAACCCTACCAATTACAATAATCCAAGCCCTAGTCCTAACCCTAACCCTAACCCTACCCAAGCCCTAACACTAATCATCACACTAGGCCTAGCACTAACCCTAAATGTATATGTAACACTAATCCAAGCCATAGCCCTAACACTAACACTACCCTAACATTAAACCTAGATCTAGCTCTAAATGTAACACCAACTGTAACCCTAACCCTAAACTAACCTGAACACTAACCCTAACCTTAGCAATAACTCTAACCTTAGATCTAGCCCTAACCATAAGCCTGGCCCTAACCCTAACA
>NW_004949438.1:2624-8321 GCF_000317375.1 Microtus ochrogaster | reverse complement strand
TAACCCTAATCTTAGCAATAACGCTAACCTTAGATCTAGCCCTAACCAAAACCATAGCCCTAACCCTAACCCTAGCCATTACACTAATCAAAGACCTAGTCCTAACCCTGACCCTAAACCTAACCCTAAACATAATAATAACCCTAACATTAACCCTAACTCAAAACCCTAACTCTCACTATAACACTAACAATAAAAAAACCCTACACCTTAACCCAAGCCCTAATCCTAATACTAAAATATACCTAATAATAAACTAAACACTAACACTAACACTAAACCCTACTCTAACCATAACAGTAAAAATAAACAAAACTCTAAACCCTAACCATAAAGATAATCTTAACCCTAAGGCTAAACCTAAGCCTATGCTACCCCTAACCCTAATCCTCTTACTAGGCTTAGCTCTAACCCTAACCCTAGATGTAACATTAATCCAAGCCATAGCCATAAGACTAACACTAACACTAACCCTAAACCTAACCCTAGCTCTAGTTCTAACCGTAACACTAACCCTAACCTAACTTTAACACTAACCCTAACCTTAGCAATAACTCTAACCTTAGATCTAGCCTTAACCATTAGCCTATCCCTAACCCTAGCACTATGTCTAAGCCTAATCCTAGCCATTTCACTAATCCAAGTGCTAACCCTAACCCTAACACTAACTCTAACCATAAACATAATAATAACAATAACACTAACGATAACACTAAACCCTAACCCTCAGCATAACCCTAACAATAAACCAAACCCTACACCCTAAACCTACCCTAATCCTAACACTAAAAATAAACCTAATAATAAAACTAACACTAACCCTAACACTAAACCCTAGCCTAACCATAACCCTAAAAATAAACCAAACCCTAAACCCTACCCCAAACATTAACCTTAACCCTAACACTAACCCTAACCCTACCGTAGCCCTAACCCTAATCCTCACACTAGGCCAAGATGTATCCCTAACACTAGATGTAACTCTAATCTAAGCCACAGCCCTAACACTAACACAAACCCTAACCCTAAACCTAGCTCTAGCTCTAATCGTAACACTAACAGTAACCTTAACACTAACCTAACCTTAACATCAAACATAACCTTAGCGATAACTCTAACCTTACATCTAGCCCTAATCATAAGCCTAGCCTTAACCCTAACCGTAGCACTAGGTCTAAGCCTTACCCTAGTCATTACACTAATCCAAGCCCTAGTCCTAGCCCTAAATTTAGCCCTTACCCTAAATGTAATCTTAACACTCACGAAAACCCTAACCCTAGCCTAGCCCTAACCTTAATCCACACACTTGACCTAGCTTTAACCCTAACCCTAGATGTAACCCTAACCCTAACCCTAACACTAACCCCAACCTTAACCCTAACCTTAGCAATAACTCTAACCTTAGATCTAGCCCTAAATATAAGCGTAGCCCTCACCCTAACCTTAGCCTTTACACTAATCCAAGCACTAGTCCTGACACTAAACTTAAACTAAACACTAACCCTAACCGTAATCTTAACCCTAATGCTAACCCAAAAACCTACCCTAGCCTTAGCCCTAATCCTTACACGATGCATAGCTCTAACCCTAAACATATATGTAACACTAGTCCAAGCCATAGCCCTAACCCTAACATTAACGCTAAACCTTATCCCTAATCCTAACCCTAACCCTGACCTTAAACCCTAACCCTAACCCTAAACCTAACCCTAACCCTAATTCTAACCCTAACACTAACCCTCACCCTAACCCTAACAATAAACGAAACGCTACACCCTAACCCTAGCCCTAATCCTAACACTAAAATACACCTAATAATAAATCTAACACTAAACCTAACACTAAACCCTACCCTAAACATAACTGTAAAAATAAACGAAACCCTAAAGCCTAACCCTAAGCCTAATCGTAATCTTAACCCTAAAGCTAACCCTAACCGTAACCTAGTCCTAACCCTACCACTAACCCTAATACAAGCCCAAGTCCTAACCCTAAACACAACCCTAACCCTATAAATAGCCTTTACCCTACTCCTCACACTAGGTCTAGCTCTACCCCTAACCCTAGATGTAACACTAATCCAAGCGGTAGCCCTTACATTAACACTAACAATAACCATAAACCTAGCTCTAGCTCTAACCGTAACACTAACCCTATCCCTAAACTATCCTTAACAATAACCCTAACCTTAGCAATAATTCTAACCTCAGATCTAAACCATAAGCCTAGCCCTACCCCTAACCCTAGCACTTGGTCTAAGCATGACCCTAGCCATTTCACTAATCCAAGTCATAGTCCTGACCCTAACCTTAAACCTACACCTAACCGTAACCCTAACAATAATGCTAACACTAACCCTAAACATAATAATAACACAAACACAAACCCTAACACTAAACCCCACCCTAACCATAACACTAAAAATAAACCAAACTCTAAAGCATAACCCTAACCCTAAACATAATTTTAACCCTAACGCTAATGCTAACCCTACGGTAGCCCTAACCCTAATCCTCACACTAGGCCTAGCTCTACACCAAACATTAGATGTAACACTAATCCAAGCCATAGCCCTAACACTAACACTAACACTAAACCTAACCCTAACCCTAGCTCTAGTTCTAACCAGAACCCTAACCTTAACCCTAACCTAACCTTAACACTAAATGTAACTTTAGCAATAACTCAAACCTTATATCTAGCCTTAAACATAAGCCTAGCCCTTACCCTATCCCTAGCACTAGGTCTAAGCCTAACCCTAGCAAATACACTAATCAAAGCCCTAGTGCTAAAAGTAACCCAAAACAAACACTAAACCAAAGCCTAAATATAATAATAACCCTAACACTAAACCATAACTCTCACCATAACCCTAACAATAAACCAAACCAACACCCTAACCCTAGCCCTAATCCTAACACTAAAATATACCTAATAATAAACCTAACACTAACCCTAACACTAAACCCTACCCTAAAAATAACCCTAACAATAAACCAAACCCTAAACCCTTACACTAGCCCTAATCCTAACACTAAAATAAACCTAATAATAAACTTAACACTAGCCCTAACACTAAACCCTATCCTAAACATAACCCTAAAAATAAACCATCCCTAAACCCTAACCCTAACCATAACCCTTACCATAATATTAACCCTAACGCTAACCCTAAACCTACCCTAGCCCTAACCCTAATCCTCTCACTAGGCCTAGCTCTAACCCTAACCCTAGATGTAACAGTAATCCAAGGCATAGCTCTAACACTAACCCTAACCTTAGCATTAACTCTAACCTTAGATATAGTCCTAACCATAAGCCTAGCCCTAACAATAACATAAGCACTAGGTCTAAGCCTAACGCTAGACATTACACTAATCCAACCTCTAGTCTTATAAACCTAACCCTAACCCTAACCCTAACCCTAACACTAACCCTCACCCTAATCCTAACAATAAACCAAACCCTACAACCTAACCCTAGCCCTAATCCTAACAATAAAATATAACTAATAATAAACCTAACACTAACACTAAAACTAAACCCAACCCAAACCATAACTGTAAAAATAAATCTGAACCCTAAACCCTAACCCAAACCCTAAAGGTCATCTTAATCCTAACGCTAACCCTATCCTTACCCTAGACCTAACGCTAATCCTGACACTAGGCCTAGCTATAAGCCTTAACCTAGATGTAACACTAATAAAAGCAGTAGCCATTACACTAACACTAACCCTAACCATAAACCTAGCTATAGCTCTAACCGTAACAATAACCCTAACCCTAACCAAAACCTAACCTTAACACTAACTCTAACCTTAGCAATAACTATAAACTTAGATCTAGCCCTAAACAAAAGCATAGCCCTAACCCTAACCCTAGCACTAGGTAACCCTAATCCTAGCCATTACACTAATCCAAGCCCTAGTGTTAACCCTAACGCTAACCCTAACCCTAAACGTAATAATAACCCTAACATTAACCCTAACACTAAACCCTAATTCTCACTATAATACTAACAATAAACCAAACCCTACACCCTAACCCTAGCCCTAATCCTAGCACTAAAATATACCTAATAATAAACTTAACACTAACCTAACACTAAACCCTACCCTAACCATAGAAGTATAAATAAAAAAAATCTAAACCCTAAACCTAACATTAAACATAATCTTAATCCTAACGCTAACCCTAACCCTACGCTACCCCTAACACTAATCCTCTTACTAGGCTTAGCTCTAACCCTAACCCTAGATGTAACATTAATCCAAGCTGTAGCCATAAGACTAACACTAACACTAACCCTAAACCTATCCCTAGCTCTAGTTCTAACCGTAACACTAACCCTAACCCTAACCTAACCTTAACGCTAACCCAATCCTTAGCAATATCTAGAAATTTAGAACTAGCCTTAACCATAAGCCTATCCCTAACCGTAACCCTAGCACTAGGACTAAGCCTAACCCTAGCCATTTCACTAATCCAAGCCCTAGTGCTAAGCCTAATGCAAACATTAACTCTAACCATAAACATAATAATAACCCTAACACTAACCCTCACACTAAACCCTGACCTTCACCATAACCCTAACAATAAACCAAACCCTACACCCTAATCCTAGCCCTAATCATAACACTAAAATATACCTAATAATAAACCTAACACTAACCCTAACACTAAACCCTACCGAACAATAACCCTAAAAATAAACCAAACCCTAAAACCTAACCCTAACCCTAACAGTAATCTTAATCCTAACACTAACCCTAACCCTACCATAGCCCTAACACTAATCCTCACACTAGGCCTAGATCTATCCCTAACCCTAGATTTAACTCTAACCCAAGCCATAGCCCTAACACTAATACCTACCCTAAACCTAAGCCTATATCTAGCTCTAACTGTAACACTAACAGTAACCCTAACCCTAACCAAACCTTAACACTAAACATAACCTTATCAATAACTCTAACCTTAGATCTAGATAAGCCTAGCCTTAATCATAACAGTGGCACTAGGTCTAAGCCTTACCCTAGCCATTACACTAATCCAAGCCCTAGTCCTAACCCTAAACCTAACCCTTACCATAACCGTAATCTTAACACTCACAAAAACCCTAAGCCTATACTAGCTCTAACCCTAATCCACATACTTGACCTAGCTCTACCCTAACCCTAGATGTAACCCTAACCCTAACACTAACCCCAACCTAAACCCTAACCTTAGCAATAACTCTAACCTTAGATCTAGCCCTAACCATAAACATAGCCCTAACCCTAACCCTAGCCATTACACTAATACAGTCCTAACCCTAGCCCTAAACCAAACACTAACCCTAACCATAATCTTAAACCTAATGCTAACCCAAAACCTAATTCAAGCTGTAGCCCTTACACTAAAACTAACACTAACCATAAACCTAGCTCTAGCTCTAACCATAACACTAACCCTAACCATAAACTAACCTTAACAATAACCCTAACCTTAGCAATAATTCTAAACTTAGATCTAACCGTAAGCCTAGCCCAAAACCTAAACCTAGCCCTTGGTCTAAGTTTAACCCTAACCATTTCACTAATCCAAGCCCTAGTCCTAAACCTATCCCAAAACATAAACCTAACCCTAACGCTAACCCTAACCCTAAACATGATAATAACCCAAACACAAACCCTAACACTAAACCCTACCCTAA
>NW_004949438.1:0-1068 GCF_000317375.1 Microtus ochrogaster | reverse complement strand
ACTAAACCCTACCCTAACCATAAACCTAAAAATAAACCAAATCCTAAACCCTAATGCTAACCCTAACCGTAAACTTAACCCTAATGCTAACCCTAACTCTAACCTAGACTTAACCCTAATCCTCACACTAGGCCTAGCTCTAAGCATAGCCATAGATGTAACACTAATTCAAGCCACAGCAATAACACTAACACAAAACCTAACCCTAACCCTAACCTTAACACTAACCTTATCCTTAGCAATAACTCTAACCTTAGATCTAGCCTTAACCATAAGCCTAGCCCTAACCCTAACACTAGCTCTAGGTCTTAGCCTAACACTAGCCATTACACTAATCCAAGCCCTACTCATAAAATTAACCCTAACCATAAACCTAAATGTAATCTTAATCCTAACGCAAACCCTAAACCTACCCTAGCCCTAACCATAATCCTAACACTAGGCCTAGCTCTAACCCTACCCCTAGATGTAACAGTAATCCAAATAATAGCCCTAACCCGAATCCTAACTATAAAACTAAACCTAACCCTAATCATAACCCCATCCCAAACTTAGCAATACCTCTAACCTTAGATATAGACCTAACCATGAGCCTAGCCCTAACCCTAACCCATTACACTAATCCAAGCCCTAGTACTAACCCTAACCTAACACTAATTATAACCATACCCCTAAAACTAACATTAAACCAAACCCTCACCATAACCCTAACAATAAAAACCCTAAACCCTAAACCCTAACCCTGACCCTAACTGTAATCTTAACCCGAACGCTATGCTATCCCTACCCTATTTCTTGCCCTAATCCTCACACTGTCCAAGCGCTAAACCTAACCAAACATGTAATACTAATTTAAGCCGTAGGCCTAACCCCAACCCTAACCATAAAACTAACCATAACTCTAACACTGACCATAATCTTAACCCTAACACTAACCCTAACCATACCGTAGCCCTATCCCTAATCCTTACACTAGGCCTTGCTCTCACCCTAACCCTAGATGTAACAATAATCCAAGCCATAGCACAAAACCTAACACTAACCCTTACACTAAACCTAACCCTAACC
>NW_004949437.1:42646-43697 GCF_000317375.1 Microtus ochrogaster | reverse complement strand
ACCGCATAAAAGGCAGCATTGTTACAGTGCACCTGTTAAGTCCCAGCACCAGGGAGGGGTGGGGACAGGAGCCAAGACCGTGAACTCCAGGCTCAGGGAGAGACCTAGTTCAAAACCAAGCTTGAGAACAACCAAGGAAGTGTGATGGTGTGCTAGCTGATTTCTGTTAGCTTGACACGAACTAACGTAACCTCCGAGGAGAGAATTTCAGTGAGAAGTGAGAAAGTGTCTCCATCACATTGGTCTGCTGCAGGTCTGTGTGGCATTTTATTTCTTTTTTTTTTTTGGTTTTTTGAGACAGGGTTTCTCTGTGGTTTTGGAGCCTGTCCTGGAAGTAGCCCTTGTAGACCAGGCTAGTCTCGAACTCACAGAGATCCACTTGACTCTGCCTCCCAAGTGCTGGGATTAAAGGCGTGCGCCACCACCGCCCGGCTTGTGTGGCATTTTATTGATTGTTGATTGATGTGGGAGGGCTCAGCCCACTGTATGTGGAGCCACAACTGGTCAAGTAGATCTGGGATTAAATAAAAAGTTAGGTAAACACCAGCTGGGAAGTGAGCCAGTAAGCAGCATTCCTCCACAGACCCTGCTTCAGTTCCTGCCTTCAGCCTCCCGCCAGAGCTCCTGCCCTGGCTGGCCGAGATGACTCTGGTTTGTAAGATGCAAATGCTTTCATCCCCAAGTTGTTTTCGGTCATGGTGTTTATTCACAGCAGCAAGACAGCAAACAAGGACAGACAGCAGAGCTGACTTCTAATCACAGGAAAAGGAAGACATCGTGAATGACAAGCATGGTTGCAGGAAGGAAAATTATGCGGCCATGAAACAGGTCTATCGGGAATGCCAAAGTGGACTATGAGAAACCAACACAAATCAGAACAGGCACAAGAACATCAAGATATCTCCTGTACCTGGTACCAAAATGTCTTCCTGTGCATGGCCCAATAGTCACAAGACTATCCCACAGGGGGAATGATGGATGACAATGTTTTCAACATTACAAGCTAACAGATAATGATTACTTTCTGTTTTCTGGATTTGTTGGTGCTGGA
>NW_004949437.1:4059-5267 GCF_000317375.1 Microtus ochrogaster | reverse complement strand
TGCTCCTTCTTCACTGGCAACATCACTGGTCTTGAAATCATGTAAAAGACACTTTTCTGGGCATGTCTGTAAGAGAACTAACTATAAGGGGATTAACTGAGAAGATCCACCCTTAACGTGGGTGAAATCATCTCACAGGCTGGGGCCCCAGATTAAATAAACAGTAAAAAAGGGAGAAGGCAAGATGAGCCCCATCATTAATCTCTCGCTCTCTCTGCTTTCTGCAGATGCAATGTGCCCAACTGATTTATCCTCCTGCTGCCACACCGTCCCCATCATGATGGACTACACCCTCAAACTGTGAGCCAAAATCAACCCTCTGTCCCTGATCTTCTGCAAGTTTAAGATCCTGTCAATAGCAAGTTGACTGCCCAATTTGCATCTCATTCCTTTGAATTACACTAAATGTCCACCACTTCCTATAAGAGAAGAGTCTTTTTTTATTGATTTTTATTGAGCTCTACATTTTTCTCTGCTCCCCTCCCTGTCTCTCCCCTCTCCCTTCAACTCTCCCCCACAGTCCCCATGCTCCCAATTTACTCAGGATATCTTGTCTTTGTCTTTAACTAGATGATTCCCTAAATAAGATCAGTGTTGTAGGAGAAAGGAAGAATGTACAATGGATAAATATGTAGCATTTTATACCAACTATAGTCACAAAAAATAGATGGTCTTTCTCCAGTAAAGTGCTGTGTCATTACATCATAAGTAATATGACATGCATAATCTAAGTTGTACAATTACAAAATTATACACTGTATAATTCAAATATGTTATTATATTTAATAAATATTTAAAGAAATGCTAAGAAATTATCTTTCAACTATTTTTAGATACATATACATAGATAGATATATAAGACATAGAAATATATAGACAGGTCACAGATAGATAAAATGCCAGGAAGTAGGGAATGGAAGATGGCTCAGTGGTTGAAGAGCATGCCCCACAAGTATAAAGACCAGAGATTGTATCCTGAGAACCCAAATAAATGGGTTGGGTTGATGTAGTAGCCCATCTGTGACTATAACCTTAGAATACAGAGATAAGAGGTCCCCAGAAGAAAGAGGTTAGCAAGACTAGCCATATTGGGAAGCTCTCGGAAGTTCCCTTTGGATAGAGCCTGCCTCAATAAATAAGGTGGTAGAGCCATTGAGGATAATTTCTGATATCAACCTCAAGCCTATGTGTGCATATGCACATACATG
>NW_004949437.1:1711-2789 GCF_000317375.1 Microtus ochrogaster | reverse complement strand
AATCAAGAGAGTTATCATTGAAAAAAAAGGCTAGAAAAGTGGGGAGGGCAGAAGACCTGGAGCCACAAGCTGCCTGAAATCCATGCAGTGGCTTTGCAGACATCTTGAAAGTTTCAGGCAAATAGATAGAACTAGAGAAAACATCCTGAGTAAAGTACCTCAGACCCAGTAAGACAAACACGGTATGCACTCACTCATAAGTGAATACTAAACGTAACCCCAGAGAAGCTAGGTAAAAAGGAGGACCCTAAGAGATATACACATGGAGGGCCCCAGGAAGGAGAACAAGTTAAATTAAATATCCTGGGTAAACTGGGGAGTGGAAGGGAGGAGATAGGGGATGAGAATATAAAGGATTGAGAAGGCTGAGCTGGGGGAGGGACAGAGAGAGAGAGAAATGAGAGATATCTTGATAGAGGGAGCCATTACAGGCTTAGGGAGAAACCTGGTGCTAAGAAAATTCCCAGGAATCTACAAGGATGACACAAGCTAAGACTCCTAGCAATAGTGGAGAGGGTCCCTGAACTAGCCTTCCTCTATAATCAGTGACTACCCTAATTGTCATCATAGAACCTATATTCAGTATCTGATAGAAGCAGATACAATGATTCACAGCCAAGCATGAGCTGAGCTCCTGGAGCTGAGTTGAGAGTGATAAGGGATCACAGGAGCAAGAGGGGTCAAGATCATGGTGGGGAAAACCACAGAGATGGCTGATCTGAGCTAGTGGGAGCTCAAAGACTGGACAGATAGCTAGAGAACCTGCATAGGACCAAACTAAGCCCTCTGAATGTGGGTGACAGTTATGTAGCTTAATCTGTTTGGGGGGCTAGCAATGGGACCAGGACTTATTCTGGGTGCATGAACTGGCTTTTTGGAGTCAATTCCCTTTGGTGGGATATCTTACTCAGCTTTGATACAGGGGCAAGGGGCTTTGTCCTGCCTCAGCTTGGTATGCTAGGCTTTGTTGACTCCCAAGGGAGGCCTTACCCCTCTGAGGAGTGGATGGGGCAGGGAGTGTGGAGAGGTTAGAGGGAATGAGAAGAGGAGGGAGGGGGAACTGGGGTTGGTATGTAAA
>NW_004949437.1:0-981 GCF_000317375.1 Microtus ochrogaster | reverse complement strand
TTGGCAAATGATGTGTAATAGAAACCATTCCTACAACAAGAGACAACCAAAACAACATCCTGCTTATGTCACCACTATTAATATTCAAAAGTGTGAATAAACCCCACCCAGCAACCCAGGCTTGGCAAGAGCTGCTCATGAAAACAAGCCATGGAGACAGAATGTGGAGAAGTAGAAAGATTACAAAGGCATGTACTACACCATTGGGAGAGGCTTCTAACTGTAATTCTTGCTTGATACCTGTCTTGTTATATATAATTTTACTATGTTAAAGTTAAAACCTTCCTTTTTATTTAAACAGAAAAGGGGAAATGGTATGAAAAGTCCTTCTGTATATGTGTTGCTTTTATTGGTTAATGAATAAAGAAACTGCTTTGACCTGTGATAGGTCAGAATAGAGCTAGGCAGGGAAAACTAAACTGAATATTGGGAGAAAGAAGGCAGAGTCAGGAAACACCATGTAGCTGCTGCCAGGGACAGATGTGCAGGAACTTTACCCGGTAAGCTGCAGCCACATGGCAATACACAAATAATAGAATTGGTCTAGTTTAGGATATAAGAGCTAGTCAGAAATACGTTTAAGCTATTGACCAAACAGTATTGCAAATAATATAGTTTCTGAGTGATTATTTCAGATCTGGGCATCCGAGATGAATGCATGAGCTCACTCAGCTCACGGAGACATGGTGCATAGATGGTAAGAAGAGCACACAGACTCTTAAGGTAAAAATGAGGAACAGGCAAATTGTCTGGTGGATTTGGCGAAGTTGGAAACTGGAGCCTGGTATAGCACAGAACAGAGCTGATCTGAGGAGTGGTTCAATTTCCGAAAACAAATTTCCAAAGGCTACCTGTAATTTTAACTATCCACATTTGATGGCCACCTTTCTATGTATGGATAAGGTTCTTAAAATAATGGTTCCAGAATTTTACCCAGCTGTGATTCTTTGATTGAGCTGCAATAATAACTGGCTAGGCAAG
>NW_004949436.1:43245-43936 GCF_000317375.1 Microtus ochrogaster | reverse complement strand
AAACCCTCATTGAACCACTTCCTAGTTATGCTGCTTTGACTAAGTCACTTATCTTACAAGCTTCAGTTTTACTTTGTTGAGAACGTATTTTACTGATGGCCATGCAGATGAAGTAAGAGTGTACATACTAAGCACCTGACACCTACTGGAGAAAATGTGAACTCAGTGTGTGTTCTTAAATTCATACTGTTGGCAATGCAGGGTTCTCAGCACTGCAGCCCTCAGTTCATCTCTTTGTTTCATGCCAATGGTCTGACTGTGTTCAGCTTGAGTGTCCTGAGGCCTGAGCTATTAAGTACCTGCTGCCATATCACGAGCAGGCTGGAAGGAAATGTTTAGCCATAAGCGCAGTTTTACTTGGACCATCCTCATGGATGCCAGGAGAAAGGGTCTGAAAAGAGGACAGGGTAAAATCAGATGAGGACTTGGTGGTAGTGGGAGGGCTAGCTTGGAACCAGGGCATTCTTGAGCCGCAAGGCATGAGAACTGTGGTTCCTCAGTTGATAAAGGACCTGAGTTTGATCACCAGAACCTCCCTACAGAATGCTAGGCATGATGACGTGTGCCAGAGGGCTGAGATCAGAGGATCCCTAGGATTAGCAGATGAGCCAGTTTAGAATAATCTGCCAACCCCAGGCCCAAGAAAAAAGACCCTGTTTTAAACAAAACAAAACAGCCAAGCAGATGGCTC
>NW_004949436.1:41066-41560 GCF_000317375.1 Microtus ochrogaster | reverse complement strand
ACCTTGTTTCTGAAGTCATTGCTTACCTCTCAGGAAGTGACTGCGTTGGGACTCTCTAGGGAGAAAGAGCATTAGGTATGTCCGATTTTCATCTTTATGCATTTCTCCTCTAATTAAAATTCATGGCATACAGTGGAAAGGGATGTTCAGAGACAAACAACAGTGTACTTGTTCATGTGATTGTTTTTTTCAGGGTGAGTCCAGTTCTGCTTGAGCTCTGATGGCACTGCCAATAAAAAGCTTAGTTCCCTTTGGGTCTTCTAGTGTGAAAGACAGTTATTTCTGGCAACTAGAAGCATAGAAAGAAATAGCTTCCTTCAGAGAGGCAATAAAATAAGGCAGGAGGATGAGGTAGAGAAGTACACTCACTCTGGGTCCCTAGTCCTTCCTCTCCTGTCACATGGTAGATGCTCATTGGTTTATGAATGTTCACCCGTTCATCCAGCAAAGAATGGTGGCCATGCTGTGTGCTGAGGCTAGAAGACCCTTCCTCT
>NW_004949436.1:38813-40121 GCF_000317375.1 Microtus ochrogaster | reverse complement strand
TGACTCTAGCTTCTGTAGGTTGACTTAAGATTATTCAGCACGGATATCAAAGGCCAGGATTCTAGACTTGGTTCTTCACTTTGCTGCCACTTGACTATGAGAGGCAGTGCAACTCTCCAGGCCTCATGCACCTTCAGGGAATTGGCAGTTGGAAGAAGGATAAATATTTTATAAATTGTTAAGCACTGTATGTGTGAAGGTGGCAGTGATGTTCTGCTTTTGTTTCTGAAGCACTATAACTATGACAGGCATCTTGCTTGGCACCATGTGCCTTTTTTATTTTTATTTTTTTTTACCAAGCCTGTTACTCTGTGAAATAGAAGGCTATGAGACTGGTAGAGGTAAAAGCAGGGCTTAGAACGGACTGCAGGGGCATGTCTGTTGTAGGTTACATTTCTGTCTCTGTCCCCAAATCCTCCAAGGGGTGCCTTAGACAGTTTCACAATGAGAGTGTCTCAGATCAGTGACATTTGCATGTTTGTTAGATGTTCCTCAAAGTCTGAATTTGTGCCTGTATTGATTACTTTTCTATTCATGTGATAAGACACCATGACCAAGGCAACTTATGGAGAAAAGAAGTTTGTGACTTACAGTTTTAGAAGGTTAGAGTCTGTGACCATCATGGTGGGGAGCTTGGCAGCAGGCAGACAGGATACAGGAGCAGTATTTGAGAGCTTATGTCTTGAGACAGCAGTCACTGGACTGAGAGAGGGAGACGAGGAATGGCATGGGCTTTTGAAGCCCCAAAGGCTTTCCCAAGTGACATATGTCCATTCAAGCCATACCTCCTAATCCTTCCCAAGCAGTTCCACTGATTGGGGACCAAGCATTTAAATATATGGGCTTACTGGTGTCATTCTTTTTCAGACCACCATAATTCCTGATTTGTAGAGGTTTAACTTTTGCTTGTGATGACCAGTTGATGATGTCTAAAAGATAAAGTCAGATTCAAAAACCCAAGTGGCTTATAGCTGGCATAGTGCCTTCCTTCTCTTAGTCCGTACTTATAGGTTCAATAGATAAGTGACCGTGAATATCACTCTGGTATGTAAACTGTAACTCAGCGGAGCTCTCAGCTCCAAAGCCTGAATTCTTAAAGTTCAATACTTACTGCCTCCCGGGAGCTTAACACTGTGTCCTTCTTGGCCGTGGCCCAATGACTGTTGCATGAGGTCTATGCTGTCTTACAGGTGTCTTTTGATCAAGTGCTAGATCATCTCTCATCCCACTGTGCTCTCTCCTAGTGACCTTCACCCTATTCTGCCAAGTGAGCTGGATGGCATCAATGGCATTGCTGGCTTGGGAAAC
>NW_004949436.1:36258-38168 GCF_000317375.1 Microtus ochrogaster | reverse complement strand
GGAAAGATGGCATGAGCTTCTCCAACAGGTATAGCTGAGCACCAACAGAGGACAGAAAAGAAACCCTGTGCCCTTATTAGCTACACAGGAGTCTGCACTTTCTCTGCCCACAGCTGTCTGTGCCTGGTGTCTTCTGTTCTCTCCTCTGCCCACTTCTGCCTACTGGCAGCTTAAAACTCAGCTCCAAACTCACTACCTTCTTTGGCTTTCCTTGGTTACTGAGCATCCTCCATCCTCTGAGCATATATTCTATATATTTGTTTTCATTATTTCCTTTGGCCTCTTTCCTAGTATCCAAAAACAAATAGGTTCTCACCCATTTGCACTCATCCCATCCTGGCCAACACAAGGACTCTGGCCTGGATTATCCCCATTGTCCCCTAGCTGTTACCATTGTTTCTCTCCTGGACCCCTTAGAGTCTGTTCTCAGAGAGACAGCTAGAGGGAGCCTGAATCTGTTCATGTTGCTCTGGCTCAGTTCTCTAATCAGCAGTGCAGTGATTAGCTGAGCCTGCAAGCGCAGCCTCCCCACTTAGATTTCTCTATCGTAAATCACCTTTTAGCATAGTATGTTCTCACCCAGTTTTGTCCCTTATTCCTCTCTTTAGAAGGGCTCTATTTGATTCTTGTTATAGACAGACCCAGAAAGCACAGGCTGGAAGCCACCTTTCAGTGCAGGTTTGTCAGAGTGTGGGTTGTTCCATCATTCTGACACACTAACCCATGTCATGATAGTTTGTTTTTCTCTGTTTTGCCCACTTGCTGAGGAATCTCTTGTGTGTAGGATCACTGGCTCCTTCACTGTTCTTCAGATCTCAGGCTGGTGCTCGGTGCAGGGAAGGTGCATGATAAGTGTTTAATCAATGAAGGAAGCTCTGGAGAGCCTGGGTCCCAGCAAGGCCTGTGCTGACTGCGCTGCAGGGTTGGAGTTTCCTGCCGTTGCCTGCTTTGGGAAGGACACTGCTTGGAATATACGCTCTGTGTTTATGAATGCTTTGTGAGGCTGTTCTCCTGCGGCAGCAGAGGTTGAATAGCCATGACAGATTTTAGGTTTGTGTGGCCTACAAATTGCACTCTTCATTGGTGTTTTAAGAAAGAGTTTGCTAGCTGTGCTACCAAATCAGTTTGGTTCCGTCTCAGTTACTGACATGTGAAGAGGAGGAAGCACATGTCAGGACTGTCTACTTTGTCACATGACCCATGTATTTCTGGGGTTCATCACCTTGGCATATGTGGCTATATTGCAATCAATGTAGATATTTTGCCCATTGCTCCCTGCTGTGTTGAGAACTCAGCTCAAAACTCACTACCTTCTTTGGTTTTCCTGGGTTACTTAGCATCCTCCATACTCTGAACATTATATATATATATTTGTTTTCATTATTTTTGTTGGTCTCTTTCCTAGTATCCAAAAACAAATAGGTTCTCACCCATTTGCACTCATTTCAGAATCAGTAAATGCCAGCAAGCCAAAAGTGCCTGTGGGTACACTGAGTGGTATTCTGATTTTCTCTCCTGTTCTTGGCCCCTTTAGGGATGCGGGGCAACCTGAATACACTAACGATTTTGTCTGTTTGCCTTTCTAAAGGGCTCCCAAATGTGTCACAAGAAAAGGTCTGGCCTACCAGAGCCTGGAACATGAAGAACTTTGAAAATGTAAGTGAAGAAACCAAATCATCCTCCTCTAAGAAGTCATGTCTGCTATTACCATGTAGCCAGACCAGGAGAGAACTGTTTCTTGAGAACTGTTTGAATTATGCCAGAGGCAGGGGAGGGGGTGATACACGCCATGTATTGGGGCTTTCGTGGCCTGGGCCTTATATGAGGGGGCGTTTACGTGTACACACAACCAGTCTTTCATAAAGTTCTGCTAGGTTCTGACAGGTAATTGGTTTGTTTCTGGTGTCTTA
>NW_004949436.1:34126-35020 GCF_000317375.1 Microtus ochrogaster | reverse complement strand
GTTACGCTGTGGGGTCTGGGGCCTGAACTGAATGGGTTCTGATTGTTTCACATCGTGTATAATTAAAATATGCTCTCCTGTTAAAGGCTTGTTCCTATTTGATTGTAAGAGCAATAATAACTGCTGTTTATTAGGCTCTGGCTCTGAGCGTGGCACTTTAAATATGAAGTTCCTCATAATATTAGAGCAACTTTGTGAGATCAGCAGTTATTATTTATTGTTGAAGAACGTGGTTTTAAATTTCATTATCAGATGAGGAAATTTAGCAGCATTGTATAATTTTGGCTTCACATCTGTCTTTTGAACCCTAAAGAATCCTGCCTGCCCTATTTAAGAGACTTAGGAGATACCGAGGCTTGGGGATGTGGTGTGGCAAAGGTGTTCTCAAAGGACATTACTAAGGACCACAGCTTCTCCACATAGGCTGTCTCTTGGTCTCTTTTTGCTGGTGACTTCGGGCCAGCGGCTTAGCCTCCCTCTACTTCTTCTCCTTTCAGATGGGCTGTTAGGAGGATGATGCCTCTGTCATTGAGTACATCCATGTGTCAGGTGGCCCTCCTTCTCCTTACTGTCTTATTACTGTCATTTTTCTCAGCTCTGCCTTGTGATTGAAGTTTCTCTTGCTCAGACTGTTCTTGATGGCCAAAATCTCATTTTTCTGGAAGGTGAGGGAGAGTTTTCTATGCCAATATGTTTTAGAATTTATGTTTTTTCTTTATGACTGTGGTCCTTTGGCTGCTGTTAGGTTTTTATGGCATTAATATTTTTTATTGTAGCATTTTCGAGAGCAAATTTTGCAGCTCAAGTTGAAATGACCACCCTGTTCTCACTGTCTCCCTTGCAGGTCTTTATAAGTCACTGAAATTTTTCATTTGGCCTGAGCTACATTTTGTG
>NW_004949436.1:30781-31596 GCF_000317375.1 Microtus ochrogaster | reverse complement strand
GCAGTTGGTCAGATTTGAGTGGCTAATCTGATTGGCAGGGTTCCTATCTTGAAATTTGCTCTGTAATACCTGTGCTGCACTGGTTTGTCACTGGGGAGCATCCCCCTTGTCCTTCACCTCATGTCTGCAGCCTAACAGGTTAAAATCCATGCTGGATTTTAGCTTCGATTTTATGTCTCATTTGTTGACTACCGACTGGTAGTCCCATATGGCTGACTTCCAGAATGTCCTGTGGAAGTGAAGCTGGTGAGGTATTTCAAGGTTGTGTAGCAGGTTTTGAGCCTTGGTATAGGAAGAACCTAAAATGATGTCCAGACTGCTGAAATCTGCCATAAAGTGAGGGTTGCTAACCACTGCCTGAAGTTCTGCATACCAGATTCTATTTTCTGTGGTCCTTTTGTGTTTCCTTGACTTGGGAATAAAGTTTCTAAGTTCTTGCCATGTTTCTCGAGGCCCGGCCCAATGTGATGGTCAGTTCCTTGTTTGTTGGTGTTCCTCATGTTCTTGTCTCTGTGTCACACAGTGCTCCATCCCACAAACTGCTTTTTACCACCACACCCAGCTTTTTCCCTTCCCGGGCCTGGGACACTGTGTCTCCCTTTCCTTGGTTGTCTGGACCTTGTCTAAATTTTAATTTGAATTGGTTAGAAAGGTTATCCCTAATGCTGTGTCCCAGTCTGTGTTTTGTCTCCTAGCAGTCCCTCAGCACCCTGTCTTTGAATATTTGCTAACATGTATCACTTTTCTGTCTTGTACTCAACATTGAAGCAAATAAAATAGTAGACTTTTAGCAGGCATATGTTGATTGAATGAGT
>NW_004949436.1:29263-29976 GCF_000317375.1 Microtus ochrogaster | reverse complement strand
TTCTTGTCACATTGTGTATAATTGTGAAAAATTGGGAACTAGGGAAATTATATTTTATATTTGCCGTCTCTGACTCTTTGGCCCAAGCTTGTTTTGAGGCTATTTCATAAATGAGGAAGCGGCAGTTACAAAGATGAAATGACTTGCTTGTGAACCTAGTTTGAGTTTAGACCTTACCTTTCAGATTGTGAAGCCACAGCACAGGAAGCCAGGAATGCTCAGTAGAATACTGCTGATAATTGACTCTCACTGATGTCAATGAAACTTGATACTGTCTGTGTTGGGGGGGGGGACACATGTTTATGTGTATCAGTGTTTGTTCATGTGTATATACATATGTAAAGGTCAGAGGTTGTCACTGAATGCCTTTTGCCACTTCATTTAATCTACATTTTGAGACAAAAGTTTCTCTCCAAACTTGGCAGTTAGGTATTTAGCCAGCAAGTGCCAGGAATTCTTCTGTTTTTACCTCCCTAGTATAGGATTACAGGCTTATATTGCCACCCATGGCTGCTTTAAATGGATATTGGGGGTCAGACTGGGATCTTTATATTTGCATAACAAGTAAGCTTGGTACTGACTGAGCTATCTCTCCAGTCCTAGTGTAATCTTTTAAAGTGATCATTAGCATACACATAGTGCATAGACACACATGCAGGCAAAATACTTGTATACAATCTTAAATAAAGTGATGAATATGTTTAGCTCTATAA
>NW_004949436.1:26503-27218 GCF_000317375.1 Microtus ochrogaster | reverse complement strand
GAGGAAGAGGGAAGTGAGGCCATCACATGCCTTTCCTCTCTGGGACAGACGCAATGGAGCCTGCCGCCATGTCAGACATGCTGAATCTTTCCCGGTAAGACACCACCTCAGTGCTACACACATTAATAGAAATGGGTTAATCAAGATGTGAGAATTAGCCAAGAAGAGGCTAGATATAATGGGCCAGGCAGTGTTTAAATGAATACAGGTTGTGTGTTGTTATTTCGGGTGTTAAGCTAGCTGTGCGGGAGTCTGGCGGGATGAAGAGCAGGCCTGCTCGCCTCATTTCTACAGAGAGGTTTATGCAGGAGAGTAGCATGAGCAGATTTGTTTGACTGAAGACAGTGAGGTTGCATTTCCTTGACACAAGCATACAGCCCATGTTCTAGTTCTCTCCTGTGTTTCAACAAGTACACGTGAGATAGACATGTTCCTTCTGAGGTATGGTGGGTTGAAAGGTGAGTGGCTAATGTGGCAGCACAGTGTTGCTAAGATGGGGAGAACAAAGGTTTGTGGAAACACCAGCCAGAGAAAACTTGAGGCAAATGATTCTAGACAGAGAGCTGGCTGGTCACCTGGCCAGAAAGATGATGTTTGTGTCGAATTTTATTCATTTTGGCTGTTTGACGTTTATTTGATCTCAAGAAGTCACATTTGCTCTCTTCCCTTATGCTTAAAAAAAATCTCTATAAATAGGACAAGTATTCTTTCAAGT
>NW_004949436.1:0-3870 GCF_000317375.1 Microtus ochrogaster | reverse complement strand
AGGCTGGCACAGACTCACTGTGTGGCAGAGGCTGGCTTTGAACTCCTGATGTCCCTACTACCCCCTCCCCATGTGCAGAGAATTTACAGGGTATGTCAGCCTGCCTAGCTGTTTAGGTTTTTGTGCCAAGTGCTGTTTGCCTTTACTTCTGACTCAGTGCCACCCTGCTATTTACCTAAATATCAAAATACTGAGGTCTGCAACTTTGTTTTCAGTTTGGGCTTAGGAAATCAGCAGAGCACATCTTCTGGGATTCTTTCCTTGAGAGGACCGAGTCAGTACTGAGTAAGCCTGTGGTCATGGTCTCCATATTTCAGTACCCTCTCACATCAGGTATTCAGAGGACTGTATTTATTGTGATCACTGGAACCTTTTTTAGGTTCCTTTTCAGTTTTTTATTTTTGGCTCATCGTTTAGAGGTATTTTTTCAATTTTAATTTTGGTGTATGTGTGCATAAATGCATGGAGGTCAGAAGTTGGCCCTCTCTTCCTATTTGGTTTGTGAAATTGAAGTGTTGTATCTGGACTTTGGTGCAGAAAATGAGTTATTAGCCCCATCTATTCCTTTGCGATTCAGTTTTTCTTGACCATGTTGTCAGGAAGAGAATGGGGTTTTTGTTTGTTTGTTCATTTGTTTGTTTGTTTTGCTGACTTCCTCTGCTTGGTAGCATTCATGAACAGTGAAGAACTACCACATCTAGAAATTCTATGTAAGTCATTGTTGTATTCCATGATCTCTTTCCTTGTTGATTGGCAGGAAGTCCTTAGAAGGCATATGGGCTTGTCTTTCTTGGAGAACTAATAAGTTGTATAAGCTAAATTGGGGCTAAGGAGCCTACAAAATGGATTAGGCTAGGGCAGAATGTCTGAGTAGCCATAGGGGGAGAAAGGAAAATTCTTAATACTGGAGACTAGGAAGAAAGGAGGAGGAAAAAAAAAAAACTTTGCAGGAATTTATGGGACAGATTCCTGTGAGGGTCCTGACATGTTTAGCAGTTATTTCATTGGCTCTATTGGATGATGATGCCCTTTATTCAACAGATATTTCCGTGTATCTTCTGTTCCACATAGCAGGGATTAAAGTAGTAAGCGGGACTTGCATTGCCAAAACCAAAGCTTATCTAGTTGGCTAGGTAGATAGAGTGAAAGGCAGGAAGAGAAGGATCAGGACTGGATGGGACTAACAGTGGTTTCTCGTTACTGTTTTCAAATTCAGTGTGAATATTCCAAGAGAAGCCTCTCATGTTAAATAGGCATTCATGAACTGAGACATGTATTCAGCCTTCACTTGGTGTGCACCTTCACCCCAATACTTACATATCTGTGTTAGAGTTTAATTGATAAATTAGACAGAGTAAAATTTAAAAAGCAGCCAGTTGTAGCAATAGTCAGTAGTAAAATATGTGAATGTGGACTCTTTCATAAAAATACTACACTGTGCTAACTGCTGTAGGAAGTCTCACCGCCACTGGTTACCCACCCGCCTCTTACACTATTTATGCCAAAGTAGAGCATGTGTCTGGCCTATTTTCCGGCTGCGGGATTCAGTTTCTGATCTTCATTCAAGCAGAGGATTCTTATTTTTGAGTCTACCCCTAAATAAATGACTATTTCTCAATTCTCAGCTAGTGTGGAATTTCTTTTTAGCTTCCTTCTTCATTTGGCGTCCATGTGGATTCAGACTCTATGCATACTGGGTAGACAGCCTAAAGGCCTAGCCGGTCCAGGGCCCAGACAGTCTCCCAACCCTGCCTGCTTGGCTTGCTTTTACCTAAGCCATTTTTTAGAACTCCCACCACAGTGGAGTTTACCGCATGTGGCAACATGGAAGTTTCCCAAGAGTACTTATGACTGCTGCGTTCCCTGGCACGATTCCTCGCCTAGTGGCAAGTTGTACAGCTTCCAGTTTCTGCTCCCTTCCCATGAGTTCTGGTCTTCTTGCTTTGTATATGGAGTTGATTTAATTGCTTTTAATTTGTCAAGCAAAGCATATTTCTCAGTATTTAACCAGCACCAAGGTGGAAAACTAAAGCAACCATTCCTGTCGCCACTGGTTGCATTGCTTCTAGTTGCAACTCTGCAATCACGACATCTGCTGGACAATAAAGATTACATTTTACCAGATCACATAGCAGATAATTAATAAATCAATGTGGCACACTACATTAATATTGAAACTTTTAGTAACTTTTTTGCTAATGCTATGGATTGTATTATATGAGGCTTATATGATTATTGTGATATTTGAATTTATTGGGTATTGGGACTCGGTTTTCTCCATATTCTATCATTAACAAAGAATATTGCACTTTTAGGAATGGTACAGTCTTTACAGACTAATAATGAACAGCTAATTTACTGAATTAATACCATCAAAAATTACCTGAAAAAATATTACTGTTTATAAGAATAACATTAATTTGACAGGCAAAATTGAATCCATATCTGTGGGTACTAAGAAGTTATTTGAAAGAATTCCTTCTGTTGAATTTTGACAATCAAAATTTGTTAAAAAGTTATGATTAAGTTAGCAATAGAGTATCTCTCTCTCCAGGATGGCAATCTGCATGCCATTCAAGTAATGTCCAAGTATGAGATGTTATCTTTAAAGGAGAAATTTCAGACCTTGGAATCACAAATGCAGAATGAGGACTAGAGGCTAGGTGCCTTAATGAAATCACTAGAAATATATACAGGCCAGGAGATTCAGCCTTTGCAAAAGACAATAGTAAAACAATTTGAAATAATTGTGGAAATTATTGGAGCTGATGAACTGGGAAAGAAGGCACACAGACAGGATTCAACATCACAAGTAGCAATCAGATATGAATTGCCCATGGTTTTAGCTTCCTACCCTGTAATCTACTCTGAAGAAGCATCAAGTTCTAAAGGCCCAAAACGATCCAAGGAAGGTAGATGGATACCTATAGAAATGAATGATCTAAAAGAAATTAAGCAGGTTGGTATAACTTGGAGTTTGCATTCTGTATTTGTTAGGGAGATGATAAAGACATGGTCTTCTAGCATTAAAGCAACACTACATGATTGGATTCGATTTGTTTCAGCAGTGATGGATGATGTTAATGTTTAGGCCTCAATTAATGTTTAGACTTTATTTCAGAGAAGAGGGAAAAATTTTGGAACAGCAGGGAAAAGCAAAAGGCCTTGAGCATTCCCAAGACCAAATTCCTGGTGAAGGCCCACAGGTTCAAGCTCTTTAAAGATGAACAAATCTTGTCCCTATGCCATTAAAGCAGCCTTAAATGCTTGGGACAGGATTCAAGAACTAGAAAAAAAACTGAATCATATACCATGGTTAGACAAGGACAGAGAGAACACTTGACTGACTTTTTACAAAGATTAAGTAAGGCTGTACAAATAGGAGTAACAGACCCAGATGCTAGATGAGTACTTATTGAATCTCTAGCTTTTGAAAATGCCAACTTAGAATGCAAAAAGATACCTGGGCCTTTAAAGGTTAGATCAGCACCTATGGATGAATGGATCCTGCATACAATGAACATTGAGACATTTGATTATAATACTGAATTGTGGGTAGGAGAAGCAATATCCAAAGAAATGAGGAGACATCAAAATTCCAAATTATGGTAGAATAAGGCACCTGAGAAGGGGTTGTAGACAAGGAATTCCTAGGAATGGCAAGAATAGGAGGACTCAGCCTTCAGATATATGTAGAAGGTGTGGCAAAGGCCAACATTGGACCAATGGATGCAGATCAACAAAAGGCAGACAAGGCAACTCAGTACCATCGGGAAACTCCTTGAGGGGCCTCTCGCAGACCCCCAAGTCAAAAGTGGCCCAGACATTCCCAGTTACTATGAAGGACATGTCGCACCAGGAAAATTAAAA
>NW_004949435.1:41926-44362 GCF_000317375.1 Microtus ochrogaster | reverse complement strand
AGGCAAGTGCATCAGAGGGACCTTCAGGCCTGCATGGCCCAGAAGAGGGGTAGAGAGAGAGAGAGAGAGAGAGAGAGAGTGTGTGTGTGTGTGTGTGTGTGTGTGTGTGTGTCTTCTCCATGACCTCTAGGCCCACTGTCCAGTTAAAGTGGGCAAGCCTCAAGCCCTGAGAGGGCTGTGTGTGTATGTGTCCCCTCTCAGGCCAGCTGCTACAGAACCCTCAGGCTCCAACATTCCAACCTCCCTTAAAGGGGCAGTCCCTGCTTCTAAACTGCAGCTGGGTAGGGAGGGGAAGACAAGAGAACACCAAGAGGCCCTCCCTGGCCTTCCCATCCAGGCTCTGAAACCATGCAACATCTCCTCTGGGATCACCATCTGGCGAGAAAAGGCCCCAGCACCTGGTTAGTGAGGACTCCTCCTCCTCCGGGTCAGGCAACACCCCGTCGACCGAGGAGAGAGGGGTGAACGCTCGCTCAATAAACATCAGGTCCAGCATCCAGCCTGGCAGACCCCCCACCCCCAGCCCCCACCAACTCCTTCTCCAGTTCAAAGTCCCACCGGCTGCGGCCTTAGATACAGCACACTCCAAATAAGGCTCTGAGTTGCAGAGCTCAAAGGATGTGGAAGGCAGGCTATGTGTCAATATTCCCCAACTCTATGCTTAAAAGGTGGCACCTGGAAGGAGGGCTGAGGACTTTGGAGTGGAGTGGAAGGGATGTACGTCTTACGGGGGCCGCTGATCCGTGGGGAGTGTCGAGGCTTGAATGGTAGGAACCGATTGTTTAGGGTCCCACTGGACAGGGAGGGCAAGGCCTCCAAGAGGCGATCGGGAGTCCCTCAAAATCAAGTGGGTCCCAAGTGACCGAGTCACTCCCTTGCTGCAAGCGGGGCTAGAAACCAGTGCAGCGAGGGAAGTCCGAACTGGCTGCGTTGGCCCCCAGCACGGAGCGGCAGGGGCTCCCCGGAGGCGGGGCGGGGGCCATCCTCACCCAAAATCGTCGTCCATAGACTTGAAGAAGAACTTATAGCTGGGCCTCTGCAGAACGCCCTTAAAGTCCGCCAAGGTGACACGCTCGGCGGGCAGGGGCAGCTTCACCAGGTACGGCGTCTCCTGCCCATCCAGGTGGTAGATGATCTTGGTCTCGCCCATGGCTCCGGCCTCGGCCCCGCGGCGCGCGGCCTGCTCGGGCAGCGGGGCCGGGCCTCTCTCTACGGTCCTCTACTATTAGTCCTCTGTGAGAGGACAGCCCTAGAGGGTCTTTCGCTCATTTACCCTTGGTGTGTGTGTGTGTGTGTGTGTGTGTGTGTGTGTGTGTGTTGGGGGGAGGTAAACCAACCAATTAATCACATCCACTTCACTCTTAGCATTGTTCTCAACACTGCTAGAACAGCCACTGATAATTTTGCAAAAGGTGCTTCAAGGACCACAAATGGATATAAGATGGCTTCAGGTAGCACATGATAAATGTTGCTTAGTTCAGTAGTTTAATATTTATCTGTAACGTGGTTTAGAGATAAATAAAATGGATAATCAGGCCTGTAGTTAATACCACTGTATTAGTTTAGTCAGCTAAGGAAAAAAAAAAGAGTTGATTTAAAGAAAAATATTCTGTGAGCAGTTAGCAGATGCAATGGGGGCCTTTTATAATTGCAGTTAGTTCTGCTCACACAACCTTGGGAAGGCAGGAAGCAGCCCACGGTGGTCTGCTTGGGAGGCAGAGGCGAGTGGGGGTGGAGATGCAGGGCTATTCTAATCTCTCCAGGCATCTGGCCCAGCATACCCTGAAATATTATCCCAGTTCCTTCAGGCCCTGTTCTCCTTATTTCACTCGAGTCAGGCTGAGACACCCACCCAGTATCTCCCAACTCTCCCAGATAGATCCTGAAAAGATCTTTCGACCAGGTTTGCCTACTCTAGACTTAAGACAACCATCACCACACTGGAGTCCTCATCCCCGGGCAAGAATGGAATCAGGAACAGTCCCATCTGCTCTCCACTGGACAAAACACTGCTACACACAGTATTTCAAGAGCTCATCAAACGCTGAGTTCCAGGAAGAAGATGGCAAATAAGGCAGACAGGAGACAGAAGGTGCTTGCCTCCTGGGGCCTGGAGGGCGGGCCTTGGGAGAGAAGCCAGACTAATGAACACTGGGGAGAAGAATGCTTCCCCTCACCCAGCTCTAGGGCCTCAGCTGCAAGCACAGAGCAGCCTCAGGCAAGTGCATCAGAGGGACCTTCAGGCCTGCATGGCCCAGAAGAGGGGTAGAGAGAGAGAGAGAGAGAGAGAGAGAGAGTGTGTGTGTGTGTGTGTGTGTGTGTGTGTGTGTCTTCTCCATGACCTCAGCTGCAAGCACAGAGCAGCCTCAGGCAAGTGCATCAGAGGGACCTTCAGGCCTGCATGGCCCAGAAGAGGGGTAGAGAGTGTGTGTGTGT
>NW_004949435.1:5787-6284 GCF_000317375.1 Microtus ochrogaster | reverse complement strand
TGAATTAATAACTCAAGAACTAAGTTATTTATTTATTTATTTCAAACCTTACAAGGTAATAAGGACTTAAATAGTCCAAGAAAATTACATCTTGAAAGACCTCCGGAGCGGGGAGACTCTCATTCAAATCTCGGGATAACATGACCCCTCAGGAACTCACGAGAGACCATCCTTACTGCAATCACACAAGGTTTATTGACAGGACAGGAACCAGTGCACTGGGGCAGAAACTCATTTCCCCTGCAGGGGTAGAGAGTTTGACCCCGAGTAGCTGGGAGAAGGGGTATTTAAGGGAAGAAACCACAACTCAGTAATCCAAAGGGGGTAGGGAGGGCATCATTGGAAAATTCCTAAAATACCAGTGATAATCACAAGGGGGTAACTCCCCGTTTCTCAAGATTATAATCTAACTTCATCTTCAGCTAGTTCCTGAAACAGTCACTGAACTGGCTAACCTAGATTTTTGGCTCTTCTCTTCCTGCTAGATTTTTGGCTCT
>NW_004949435.1:2396-3977 GCF_000317375.1 Microtus ochrogaster | reverse complement strand
GTCTTTCAGATAGTGCCTTTTCAGACCCTGGAATAATTTAGGACCTGCTGGGTGGGTCAATCCTGAATGGAGCACAGATGACATTTGCAGCTGGGAGGTAGAAACAGTAAGCCCCTCAGTACCGGCAGGTTTATGAAAGAGGAGCTAGGTCTGCATCCGATGGACAGTTGCAAAGAGAACAGAGAATGTAGCACATTCATTGACGCTAGAGTGTTCATCTTGTCTACTAGACTGTCTTATCCTTGACGATGCGATGGGACAGTCTGTGGTCGACCCGCAGGTATTACATGTGCTCATCCACATTAGTACTTCCAACTTGTCACCTTATTTTTTACTTACTTTCAAGGTGCCAATAGATAATCTAGATCTTTAGAAGCGAATAATGTTCTTACAGCCACTGTGGTAATTTGAATGCAACTGGCCCCCATAAACTCACAGGGAGTAGCACCATTAGGAGGTGTGACTTTGTTGGAGGAAATGTGTCACTGTGCGGTGGGCTTTGAGGTCTCCTATGCTCAAGCCATGCCCAGTGACACACTTCAATTCCTGCTGCCTCTGGATCAAGCTGTAGGACTCCCAGTTCCTTCTCCAGCACCGTGTCTGCCTGCACACCACCACCATATCCTGCCATAAAGATGATGGACTAAGCCTCTGAAACTGTTACATATTGTCCTTTATAAGAGTTGCCATGGTCATTGTGTCTCCTCCTAGCAACAGCAACCCTAAGTAAGACAGTCATGAAGAAGTTGGTTGCTGTATAGCATGCAGCAGCTCTCATAAAAGCCTCCCCATTGTGGAGCAGAGTGACCGAGGAAGAGCCCAGGATACTGACTCAGTCGCGTTTATGTCCTCAAGATCATCTGGGATTGGAGGCCAGCCGGGACTCACATAGTACAGGACTGGCTCATTCAAGTTGGTGCCATGGGGTGGCGATGATGATCAGAAGCTCCACTCTCCGTGGGTCTGAATGTCATTTTGAGACTGGTCTGTGAACCTCTATAACTTGTCCTTGCCCATATCCAGTTGCGTGCTACCCACGGTAGCAGAAGTCTGTCAGTTTATACCGAGAGTGTCCTCCAGCTTCCCGCCCACAAAATCTGATTCCTCAGCTACTGAACTCCTTCCAGCTTTGTCTTTCTGATTTTTTTTTTTTTTTTTTTTGTCTTCCTGCTTTTGAGGCAAGGTATTTGGCTTACTCAGGAGCAGGCAGCAGGACTAGCTATTTATGTGCACGTGGGCTGTAACATTGATTTTTGTTGTTGAAAACAAAAGAGTGACTCAAAATCATTGTGGAAATGTTAAATATGACTTAAATATGAATCGAGAACTTTTGGCGTCATGCCTATTTTCCTACTCAATTCTGCAGTTGGAGGAGATTGCTTTAATGGAATTTAACTTGAATAAGTCAACATTTTGATAATAACTTGCACACCTGCTATGATGATTCATTTATTCACATCTGCCATGTGACATAAATTGCTGATTTAAATCTGGCATTTAAAATTAAAAGATTTGGGCTGAAAATTATAGTAGTGTAGCAGATCAGGGCCAGATGGGCTCCCTTTGATTCAAGGACCATGC
>NW_004949435.1:0-541 GCF_000317375.1 Microtus ochrogaster | reverse complement strand
GCCGTAGTACAAGCAAGCCTATGGGGCATGGAAATACTCAACAGCCTTTCCTGGAATTATCTTGCTGTGTATGGCTATTGGAACCTGCATGGGGGAACTACTTAAGAGATATCTTGGCGATATTAAACAGGTTCTCTTCCCTTGGCGGTCTCCAGGGTAAGCTGAGGTCGGTCCTATTTATAGCTGTTAGGGTTGGGAGTGGAGATTATTGCTTGGTTAGTTCCAATGCCAACATAATACAAGGACAGGCCTCCTGTTGAGAATAATTAAGACTCTAGCTTCCAGAACACTGAGGGGCTGGCTTCTGCTGCCTTCTGGACCTTTAGTTTTGAGGCTACCGGAGGTATTTCTAGGAAATTTGGAGTTTCGGGGCTTTCCATTTTAGGGAGCTCATGATCACAGGTAGCTAAGCAGTGAACTCACAGTCCCAGAGACATTCTCCTTTCCAGGAGAGATTGAACCATTCCCCAAGTAGCCTCTGGATGCAATAATTTACAGAAATGTCCAGACACAGAAAACCTCAAAACAAATAGAGTAAAAA
>NW_004949434.1:42621-44389 GCF_000317375.1 Microtus ochrogaster | reverse complement strand
TATAGGAACAAAGGAACACCCGCCCGCTTGGGTGCCCTGAGGATTCCGACCCAGTGCCCAGACAGGCTGGGCTGTGTGATGCTATGAGTCAAAAGGGGACAGTGAGGCCGAAGTGGGGAGGGTTCTGGATGAATGGTGGGTGAGATAGGAAGCCCAATAGGATTTCAAATACTAAACAGAGAATCTAAGGTTAATTGCTATGGCTGGAGAGGTTAAAATCTTTCCCCTCATGCTGCATAACACCCTACCCCCTCCCATGCTGGTGGATGAGTTTTTTCTGCCTACCCTGTGGCTGTATGCCTCAGCTTCTGGTCATATCTGACCAAGGTTTGGCTTCACTCTGACTATAGGTGTTGTGACACTACAGCCAGATTTCCATCCACCAGAGCTGCTTTGATCATTCAGATCCAATGTGTTATACATATCTATCAAAATTTATAGGGGCTGGTTAAAAATTACTATTAGTTAATGTATAAGAAAAACAACTGTTGGTCTCAAATGTTTCAGGCTGGTACAGAATTTTATTTGATTTAAATTTAAAGGTTTTTTGTAATAGTATATGCATGTTTTTGTTCTTGTTTAAAATATTGTAACCATACAATATAAAGGTCAGAAGGAGATGTAAACTATGTTTGATGTGGTTTCTCATACATGCAAGTACTGAATATGCTTGTTTTGTTAAAAAGTTTGTCTATGTAAGTTTTCTTACAAGCATGGAGCTGAGAGAGAAATGGTCTGGCTATTTTTGCTGTCTCTGCCACCCATCACTGCTGTGGCCACATTAATGGGCCTGACTTCAAAAATTTATCACTGAGCTCTGATTACTGAATTTGGGTTAGCAGAAATTCAGATGACTTTTGATGTAAATAATGTTAAAACTGCTATATGCTGGTTTTTTTATTGAATAGCTGGCTCTAGATTTGGATTATGGCTCTTCCTTAGTTAGACCCATGTTTTATTTACTTAAAATCTATGCATGGGTAATTTTAAAGAAACCATGAGCAATAATTCTATTTTACATTTGGATTGCCATTTTGCTAGAGTTTTAGAAAAAAAGATGACTCATGATTTCACCATCATTAAAGGTGACCACATTGAGTGGTCCTAACAAATCTCCAAGATAGTCTAAATTAATTAATTTAAACTTAATTAAGTCTTAATTTAAACATATATATGATATTAAATTTAAAATATTAAAGCACATCTCAATGTTTTTATACTCAAAAAAATACCTTGCTCTTCCGACTAGATTTTGTTAATTTAAGAATCACCTAGGTAATAATGGTTATAAAGACATAAAGGGATCATAAAACACAGCTAAGGTTTACAAATGTTTAACAGGACTACAGTCGCACAATGGACCTTAATAGTTTTAGAAATGCCAGTGCCAGATGGTAGTCAACAGAAGTATCAGCAGCTACAGTGAAATGGAGCAGGCTGAGATCTAAAAGTCAGGCTATGTATATGTTGTCAAGGGTGGGACCAAAGAATTACTTTATTTTTAATATCCTTTATATTGCAGGAAGACATTTAGGAGATTTTAATTTAAAAAAATTAAATAAATGTAAAAGGTTGTGAGACATCTGTGCTATAAAATGTTTTATATTGTTAATATTTAAACTTGAAATAAAAGGCTAAAAATTAGGGTCAGAGCCATAAGCACCAAAAGCTAACCAGAAACAAAAGTGTTCATTTCTTGTGGTGCAGAAGACAGTGACCTAAGCAGTTTGATAGAGGACTTGGAACAGCATCCAAGCCTATGAATCTC
>NW_004949434.1:40236-41781 GCF_000317375.1 Microtus ochrogaster | reverse complement strand
GGGTGGTCCTTGTACTTCCCACAGGGCAGGGAACCCTGATAGCTCTTTGGGCTGACGAGGGAGGGGACTTGACTGGGGGAGGGGGAGGGAAATGGGAGGCGGTGGCGGGGAAGAGATAGAAATCTTTAATAAATAAATAAACCGAAAAAATATATTTTCTTGTTCAAGGTCTATTGGCTTAAAAGTGTATGTTTAGCCTCCCTATCTTTGTTGGGTTTAAGGTATTTGGATAAACTGAGCCACAAATTTTTGTATTGCTACTAAGAGGTTTGGACCTCCTATTCTGGATAAAGAATGTTGTTTCAATGTCAATCACTCTGGGGTAATTAGAGATTCAATGGCCTTGCTAATGATAGAGAACAAAACACTCACGCTAAAGCTGGATAAAAACTTGTTCAACTGGTCTCATTGTTAACAACCTTACTTTCAGCTCTAACAGGCCCCTAATGATCTTGCTTCTTCTTATGAACAGGCTTGATGGCTTTGTTTGAGAATGGGTCAATATCATCAACTGATGGTATTAAGGTTCCAGTAACACCCCTGAGCCCCTGGACAGACAGGATCCATGATCATGTCCTGTCATCGGTACTTGTGAAGGGGGAAAAATATAGGGCCCAGGGTAGCTTTCCCAGGGCAACTTGGCACACACCTGCCAAGATGGGTCCTATAGATCACCAAAAAGGTAGACCTGAGTCTCAGTTTGCCCTAGGGCAATGCTAGCTCTTAGACTTTCTCATATTTCTATTTCACCCTGGGACCTGTTCCTTGCCTTTGCAGGAGACAGTATTAACAGCTAGATATAAACTTGTTCTGTGTTTACCCTCAGAATGACTAATTCAGTTTCTTTATTAGCTTTAATTCAAAATCATTACAGAGCATGGTGTTCTAGTCTTGTAAAAGCTGCTAACTTAGTCATCTTTAAAATACTGATATAGTTAGTTACAGAAATAAGCCTTATTTAGTTCCCTGTATATGTTTTCAAAGTCAAACTTAAAACAAAAATGAAAAACAAAGTTCATCTAATCAGACATACCTAGGCAGCCCTCATACTTCGGGGATCTGCAGAATATATGATTTAAAATAAGATAATGATTTAAAAGCTTATTATATTAGACAGAGACTCTGAGATCCTCGCAGTAACCCTAGGTCTCCAAAGAGGATTATGAGACACCATGATGTCTCCACCTGGATTACAATGATGCTGACTACTTGGTGAGATGACCCAGCACAACACCTTCTGCCAGGACCTGGTCCAGACTGTGGACAAACATCAGAACCTTGGAGAACTGATTGTACCACTTTTGCCTAGACAAAATAAGGTCAGTCTTTTCCATGTCTCTCCTCCACAGAAAAAGAAAAAGTTGACCTCATGAGCCTGGCTTAGGCAGTAAGAGTGTTGTTCTGGATATTTCTGTCTTCAATGTTATGAGGATCTGGGTATGACTAACTGTATATGGACTCTGGTCCCTGTAATTTTTAATAGATTTGGAAACTATTTGGTCTGTACTCAGATATACTTTGTTTATCCTTCTGAGATCTCTGATA
>NW_004949434.1:6141-7067 GCF_000317375.1 Microtus ochrogaster | reverse complement strand
ACACTGCGGTAAAAAACAATGACTTCTCGAATTTTTCATGCAAATGGATGGAAATAGAAAACACTATCCTGAGTGAGGTATCCCAGACCCAAAAAGATGAACATGGGTTGTACTCACTCATAATTGGTTTCTAGCCATAAATAAGGGTCACAGAGACTACAATTGGTGAACCTAAAGAAACTAAATGAGGTGAACCCAAGGAAAAACATATAGTTACCCTCTTGGCTATGGAAAGTAGACAAAATTGCCGGGGAGAAAATTTGGATCTTGGAGTTGGGGTGGGATGGGAGCAAGGGGAGATGGGGAAAGAAAAGTTAGAAGGGAAGAAGGGGGGAACTTGGGGAAACAGGAGGATTGGGATAAAGGAAGGTTGTATAGGGGAGCGCGGAACCACGGTTCTTAGTTACGGGGAGACACTTTAGGGTTGGCAAGAGTCTTGACCCTGGAGTGCCTCCCAGGAGCCCATGGTGATGTCCCCAGTTGGTCCCTTGGGCAGCTGGGGATAGGCAACCTGAAATGACCCTATCCTATGGCAATACTGACAAATATCTTGCATATCACCATAGAACCTTCATCTGGTGATGGATGGAGATGGAGACGGAGACCCACACTGGAGCACTGGTCTGAGCTCCCATGGTCCCAATGAGGAGTGGAAGGAGGGAGAAGATGAGCAAGGAGGTCGGGACCACAAGAGGTGCACCCACCCACTGAGACAATGGGGCTGATCTATTGGGAGCCACCAAGGCCAGCTGGACTGTGACTGAGAAAGCATGGGATAAAACCGGACTCTCTGAACATGGCGAACAATGAGGGCTGATGGGAAGGCAAGGACGGTGGCCCGGGGTTTTGACCCTACTTCATGTTCTGGCTTTGTGGGATCCTAGCCAGTTTGGTTGTTCACCTTCCTAGACATGGACGGAGGGGGG
>NW_004949434.1:0-5913 GCF_000317375.1 Microtus ochrogaster | reverse complement strand
AACCTAACAGAGAAATAAGAGAACTAAGAGATATCATCACTCAAATGGAATTAACAGACATCTACAGAACATTCCTTCCAAACACAAAAGCATATACCTTCTTCTGAGCACCTCATGGAACCATCTCTAAAATTGACCATATACTCAGTAACAAAGCAAACATCCATAGATACAAAAATTGGAACAATCCCCTGTATCTTATTGGATCAACATGGTTTGAAAATAGAATTCAATAGCAACACTAATTATAGAAAGCCCACAAACACATGGAAATTATACAGTGCTTTATTGAACCACTGTAGGGTCAAGGAAGAAATAAAGAAAGTAATTAAAGATTTCCTAGAATTGAACAAAAATGAAGGCACAGCATACCCAAACCTATGGGGCACTATGAAAGCAGTGCTAAGATGAAAGTTCACATCACTAAGTGCCCACATCAAGAAAGTGAGAAATCTCACACTAGTGATTTAACACCACACCTGAAAGCATGAGAACAGAAAAAAAGCAGACTCATGCAGGAGAAGTAGACATCAGGGAATAATAAAATTGAGAGCTGAAATCAACAATATAGAAATAAAGGAAACAATACAAAGAATAAATTAAACAAAGAGCTGTTTTTTGAGAATATCAACAAGACAGACAAACCCTATCCAAACGAATCACAAGGCAGAATGAGAACACTCAAATTAACAAAATCAGATACGAATAGTGTCATAACAACAGACACTGAGGAAATCCAGAGAATCATTAGGTCACACTACAAAAACCTATTCAACACAGTTGAAAAATGTAAAAGAAATGGAACATTTTCTGAATCAGTGCCGCATACCAAAATTAAATCAAGACCAAGTGGACAATTTAAATAAATCTGTAACCTACAAGGAAATAAAAGCTCTTATCAAAATTCTCTGAACCAAAAAAGCTCAGGGTTGGGTGGTTTCAGTGCAGAACTCCAGAAGAACTCCAAAGAAGAGCTAAATCTATACTCCTCAAAGTGTTCCACATAATAGACACAGAAGTAACATTACCAAACTCTTTTTATGAGGCTATAGTACCCATATACCCAACCCACACAAAGATTTAACCAAGAAAGAGAATTACAGACTAATCTCAATCATGAACATAGATGCAAGGATATTCAACAAAATACTGGCAAACCAAATCCAAGAACACATTAAAAAATCATCCACCATGATCAAGTTGGCTTCACCCCAGAGATGTAGGGATGGTTCAACATATGAAAATCTATCAATGTAATCCACCATATAAATAAACTGGAAGAAAAAACCAAATGATCATCTCATTAGATGCTGAAAAAGCATTCAACAATATCCAACCCCCTTTCATGACAAAGGTCTTGGAAAAATCAGGGATACAAGAAATATATCTAAACATAATGAAAGCAATATACCGCAAGCTGACAGCCAACACCAAATTAAGAAAAACTCAAAGCGATCCCACTAAAATCAGGAACAAGAAAAGGCTGTCCATTCTCTCCATAGTTCTTGGACTATTCAACATAGTGGTCATCTCAACAGGGCCTCAATGGCTATGTGGGCACTGAATATCTGGAAGTAGCCAAGTATGTGGAAATCACACAACACAGAATAGCATCCTGCAGTGCAGAGTGGTGACAGCAGGTCCAGTGGATCAAGCACTCCTCTCTGTGGGGGCAGGGAAGGCAGTACCACAGCCCCTTCTATTGGGGTTTTTGCAGCTGTGATGTCATCGGGACTGCCACTCCTTTCCTGTACATGCAGTCATCTCATTCAGCTTTATTTTCTTCTTGTGAAAAAAGCACAAACACATCCTCTCCCCCAAGTTAATACAGGGTCGGGTCTTTTCATAATCCAGTGCAAGGGCTTTTCCACCCTGCCTTAGCAAAGGTCGCCTTGGTGTCACCATTACAGAATCTGTCTGAAGCTTTTATCCTCTTAAGTTGTTTTCAAGGAGCCATGGGCATGCTCCACAATTGCTTTTTACCATTAACAATAAGATATGCAGCTCTTCCATTGGAAGAACCATCTGTAAAATTTAGCATAACATCCTTTAAGGAACTTTTTTTTTTGCTATAACATAAGGAAAATATAGTTGTGCAAACAACAGCAAGGATCAGCTGGGAAAAGATTATTATTCTGGCCTTTACATTGAGCAAACACAATTGCCCATGAATCACTATTTTAAAATTATCAATTAATCTGTTGCTTAGTGTAAGAAACATTGATCATAATCATTTTCTTGCCAAAATCTAGATTCCATCCTGTTCTTCTGTGTTAAACAAGCTAGTGTTTCAAATTAAGAATTTAATATCCTACCTGGCAAAATGGGAATGTACAGTCATAAAAAGCAGACTATTTTTGCCCATAAACTGTTGTAGAATAAGTTTTGTATTTGTTGTTTTTTTATGGCCTACTTTACCTGCTTGCGTACCTGTATGGCAGCTTCTGTCAGCTGTCTACTGGAATTTGGATCACTGCTACCTTTAAGAATCCTATTAGTGGCTCAATATTATAATTGAGTTTATAGCCATTGCAAGTCTAACTAAAAGTTTGTAAGCTATCCTTTTAATCTAAGTTGCGAGTCTTCCAGCTGATAGGAAAATGAAAAAGAAGGCATATTCAACAAAAGATGCTGGAATAACTGAACATCAACATGTAGAAGAATAAAAATAGATTCATATTCATTGTTCTGCACAAAACTCAAATCCAAAAGAATTAAAGGCCTCAATATAAAACCAACCAAACTAAACCTCACAGACAAATAGTTGGAAGTATACTAGAATGCATTGGTGCATCTCAAATACAACCTCAGTGGCACAGATACTGAGATAAATAATTAATAAATGAGATCTCCTAAAACTGAGAAGCTTCTGTAAAGCAAAAGATACAGCCAAGAAGTTAGAACATCAGTGTACAGAAAAAGAAGAGATCTTTACTAATCCACATCAAAACATACAAAGAACTCAAGAAATTGGTTATCAAAAAACCAAATAATCCAATAAAAGAATATAGGGTCCAGACCTAAACAGAAAACTCTCAACAGATGAACCTAAAATGCCTGTAAGACTCTTAAGAAAATGCTCAACATCCTTAGCCATTAGAGAACTGCAAATTAAAACAACTCTGAGATTTCATCTTACACCTGTAAGAATGGCCAAAATCAAAAACACTGCTGACAATTTATGGTGAAGAAAATATGGGGTAAAGAAAAACTCCTCCATAGCCGGTGGGAGTGCAAACTGGTACAGCCACTTTGGATATCAGTATGGCGATTTCTTAGAAAATTAGGCAACAATCTATCTTAAGATTCAGCAATACCATTTTTGTGTATATACACAAAGGATGTTCAATCATACCACAACGACATGTACTCAACTGTGTTCATAGCAGAATTATTTGTCATAGTCTGAATCCGGAAATGAGCTGAGAAAGAAATCAGAGAATCATTACCCTTTACAATAGCCACAAATAAAATAAGATATCTTGGAGTAACTCTAACTAAACCAGTGGAAAACCTGTATGACATGAACTTTAGATCTTTGAAGAAAGAAACTGAAGAAATCAGAAAATGGAAAGATTTTCCATGCTCTTGGGAAGGTAGAACTTAACATAACAAAAATGGAAATCTTACCAAAAGAAATCTACTGAGTTCATGCAAATTCACATCAAAATTACAGCAAAATTCTTTACAGACCTCAAAAGAACAATCAACAACATTATAAGGAAAACAAAAACTCAGGATAGCCTAAACAATCCTAAACAACCCTGCATAATAAAAGAACTTCTGAATGCATAATAATCTCTGACCTCAAACTCTACTACAGAGCCACAGTACTGAAAAAAGCTTGATGTTGGCATAAAAACAGATATGAGAACCAAAGGAACTGATATCAACTTACACACCTACAAACAGCAGATTTTTTTATAAAGAAGCAAAAGATGAAAAATAGAATAAAGAAAGCATATTTAGTCTGCTTATTATTTTTTTTACAGACATTTAACTGTCCTGAATTTACAATGCTCTGAAGATACCTATTTTGCATCTTGGCTCTCAGCTTGTAGCTGAGGCTGGGCCCTGTGCCAAGGTCAGGACATGCTCCACACCCACTTGACTGGGACTTTCTGGGTCCCATCAGAGACCAGTGTTAAGGGCAGCTGATACATTCACAGGCTCTCTGGAGTCTGCCAATGTGGTTGCTCTATGACTGTCACGCGTGGTCACAAGCTCTGTTGGGTGTAGCTGCGCTGATTTTTCCTATCCTTGCCTTTTTACTTGTAATAGTAAAGTTAGGAGAACTCCTGAATCCTCTCCTCTGTTCTATTGACTGATCCTGGGTGCTGACTGTGGTGGGTAAAATAGTCCATTAAATTTTTTTGTCTCATGTTTCTTCAGGCTCCTCCCTGCAGCATGGGTCAAACTCAGCTGACTACAGTGCCTACACAGTGATTTCAGCTGTAATCTAGGTGATCACTAGCAAAATGTTGTGCTTCTTTCACTCTTCCTACCCGCTCAGCAGCAATAGAAGCTACGGGGTGAAGAGAGCACCACTGCTTGCAGGAGAAATTGGGGCCTCACCTTGGTGTCTCCTGAGCCCTGGAGTGGCCTGTAACCAGTGGTGTTGATGCTGCCAGCACAGGAGTGGGAATATGCTATTTGCACAGAAAGCTAAACAAAGGAGATTAGATTCGGAGTTCTTGTTTTGAAAAGAGAAGGGGGGAGGATGGAAGTGCCGAGAGACAATGGGTTTACCCTGTAATGACTTGTTTCTTTTGTTTAATAAAATGCTGATTGGCCAGTAACCAGGCAGGAAGTATAGGTGGGGCAATGAGGACAGGAGAATTGTGGGAAGAGGAAGAATTCAGTCTGCAGCCATCAGCCAGATGCACAGGAAACAAGATGAGGATGCCTCACTGAAAGAGGTACCAAGCCACATGGCTAACACAGACAAAAAATATGGGCAAATGTAAGTTATAAGAGTCATTTAGAAACCTAAACTACTAGGCCAATGAGTTTATGATTAATGTAGACCTCGGTGTGTTTCTTTGGAACTAAATGGCTGCAGGACTAGTCGGGACAGAAACCCCTGACAACAGTGGGGCTATGGGGTTATGGAGACATGCAGGCTATGAGGCTTTGGGGCTATGGGGTTACAGGCCATCTAGAAGTTTCAGAAGCTCCCTAAACTAGATTCAGTGACAGGCAGCAGCTTCTAGAACACGGAGATGGGAGCCCTGGGATTAATATTTCTCTGGGGCCGTGGGATCTCTGCATTTCCTTGTGAATCCTTCCTTATACTTATGCTCCTCTCTCCTTTTTCTTTGTGCCCTGTTTTTTCTCCTTCTCTCTCCTTCCCACCTCCAAGGTTATTCCAGATCCCAGGCTTTCTTTTCTACCTGTTTCTAACAACTTAGATCTCAGTTTTTAAATTCCTGGGGTCTGGACTCCATCTGTTCTACCTTAGTTGGGTGCCCCCAGACCGGCTGCTATTGTGGTCATGAGGCTAAGACAGTGCTTCAGAAATAGATTTCAGATTCTCCTATGTTGGAAGGAGGGTAATTATCAGAAAAAAAATAGTTTGATGCCACAAAGTCCCTAAGATGAAAATTCTAGAAGCTGATGCCTCCTGCTCAAACCCAGCACTTATACCCAGAGCCCACCCTACTGTCTGCCCACCTCTGTCAGAGGTGCTGTCCCTTCTTGGACTGCAGGGTGCCTCTTTGATACTGTCTTGGCACAGGAGCACAGAAGTAACCCCAACCCAAGAGTCCCAAGTCACCATTCTGAAGTCTCTGAGCACTATGTGCCACCATAGCATTCTCTCCCACTACACAGTGTCCCCAACTCCTGAGACAACAAGGCAGGTGAGACCCTACACACTGTATCATTCTGAAACAAGGCAGGTGAGACCCTACA
>NW_004949433.1:41642-44436 GCF_000317375.1 Microtus ochrogaster | reverse complement strand
AAGGTGAATATCACCAAGCACAGCTAATAGCTGGCAATTTTTTGAAGCTTACTATAAGCCATGCAGAGTTCTAAGAGCTATTATGTATATTAACATAGTGATACACATTATATACAGTGGAGTACTGCTGTAAGCTTCAGACTTTTCTGGGGGCATTTCATTTGTTTAACAGACATTTATTGAGCCCCGTACAACTTGGAAAATACCACTAAATACATACAGATTTCAAAAGTAAAAGAATTTAAGACTTCTAGAGGAGCTTATACTGCAGCAGCAAAGCACAAATATCAAACCATAAATACTGACACAGATTTCGGCAAGCTTGACTTGTACAAAGAAACCAACAGGAATCACTTTTGACTATGCAGACTACATAATTTCTCTCATAAACACTTGATTATAAGAAACTGCTATATATAAAACATATTAATAAGTGAACAAAGGTTATGTCTCTGTAAAACTTTACCTGCAGAGACATACAGCGGGTTGAATCTCCCCAGGCGAGAATTTGCCAACCCCTGACTTAGTGTGCTAAAGCTTGTAAGTGCTATAAAAAAGCTAAACAGAAAGTATGGCAGGAAAAAGAAGTAGAGAGAAAATTATAGACTTACATGGGATCGCTAAAAGTTGATGAGCTAAAACTACAGAATAAATATTCCAGTCAGAATCAGCAGAGAGCCAGGCATGCTGGTACACACCTTTAATTCCAGTATTTGGGAGAAAGGTATCTGTTCATGGCCAGCTTGATCTGATTTTATTTTATTTTATTTATTTATTTTTTTTGGTTTTCGAGACAGGGTTTCTCTGTGGTTATGGAGCCTGTCCTGGAACTAGCTCTTGTAGACCAGGCTAGTCTCGAACTCACAGAGATCCGCCTGCCTCTGCCTCCCGAGTGCTGGGATTAAAGGCGTGCGCCACCACCGCCCGGCTTGATCTGATTTTATATGTGCGTGCGTGTGTGTGTGTGTCTGTCACACACACACACACACACACACACACATGCACGCACGCACGCACATATAAAGTTCCAGTACAGCCAGACCTACACAGTGAGATACTATCTCAAAGGAAAAAAAATACAAGAGAGAAAGAGAAAGGGAAAAAAAAAAAGAAAAAAGAAGTGGGTAAGAAGTAATTGATCAATTATCCCATTAAAAGAAGGAAGAACTTGGAGAATTCTGAGAAAAAAACACATTGATCTGACTTGAGCTATCAAAAGACATCTTTAATGGCTACTCTAAGATGACTATTTGGGTAAGAGTCAAGGAGGCTAGTCAGAAACTTTCTGAAGTTGGCCGGGTGGTTGTGACGCACACCTTTAATCCCAGCACTTGGAAGGCAGAGAGGCAGGCGATTTCTACGAGTTTGAGGCCAGCCTGGTCTACAGTGAAGAATTCTAAGACAGGCTCCAAAGCTACAGAGAAACCCTGTCTCGAAAAACAAACAAACAAAAACAAAACAAAAAAAACCCACCAAACAAACAAACCAAGAAAAAACAGACAAAAAGACCATAACTGAGATGGCGGCAGAGGTTTGAGGCGAGGGACTAAAACAACGAAGGGATCTCTCACCTTGTTACAATATGTACTCTACAGCGTTACAGTGTTTTAGGCTTATTATTCATGAATTACTGATATGAATTCAGCAATCTTAAGTTCACAGCAACAAACATATTTGTGAAATTCAAAACCCACACACGCTGGGTGGTGGTAGCATATGCCTTTAATCTCAACACTCGGGAGGCAGAAGAAGATGGATCTCTGTGAGTCTGAGGTCAGCCTGGTCTACAGAGCTAGTTCCAAGACAGCTAGGGCTGTTACACAGAGATACCCTGTCTCGAAAAACCAAAAACTAAAACCCATATAGTAGGCTATTTTCTTACCGTTCACTTTAAAACTCACCCAGGAGGTTTTTTTTAACTACTTCGTGTAATGGCTTATGAACGAATACCTGCATTTGGATCGTGTAACTCTACATACTCACAGCTGCACCTGACTTACTTCTTTCTGGAACCGCTCTAATGTAAGTTTTCTCTGCATTTGGTCTTGTACCCAGGGATCAGCTGCATATTCAGATTCTAGAAGAGAAGTCCAACAGTTTGCAGCGTCTCTCTTGGTCTTTGTCAGGACAATACGGACCATTTTTCTATCCTCTGAAAAACAAATGAGAAACAAGTTACAGAGAAATTACAGAAGGAGTTAATCCTTGTATTTTCTAAGACTGTCGGGCAATTCTGATATACAACTGTTCCCAACACATTTCTCCATCTTTAACAGGACAAGATTTAAAACAAAGAACAGTATCACAATCTACTTTTTAAATTTTATGAATCACAATAATTATTCTTACCCAAAGTCCATGTTCCTTCATCAGCAATTGTAGAATCAAATAATTTCCCCTGGGAAATAAACATAAGGTACTAAGGATACAACATTACATTTTATACATTCTCATAATTAAGATTTGGCTCATTTCAAGCTAAGCCACATCTTAGACTAGTCCAGCCTAACTGTAGGGGCTCAACCCTGAACTTCCTCCTACTCAAAGGGACCCCAGTTTACAAAATTTGACATTCTTAGCATTGGAAACAACACAGGATGCTCTAAACAAAATACATAAGACACACTACTCATTACTGATAGAATAAATGTGAAATTAATTATAAAATGCTTTACCAATCAAAATGAACAATCATGATAAAACTAGAAGAAATGTTCTATTTTATTTATTTCTTGAGGGAGGATCTCTGCAATATTTATAGTACTATTCGGGTTTTTTTTTTTTTTTTTTTTTT